>NC_058023.1:4986650-5079150 GCF_019176455.1 Solea senegalensis
CTGTCGTGTGACACTGAAGATATTAGCAGTATTATTGTCACAGTAACCATGCTGTTGTAAGTGATTGCCACTGTGTATAAAGTCTTAGCTTCTTACACTTTGAACATGTAGCTTCTATTTTTCTAAGAAAATACCACAGAAACTCTGAAGCTGGTTTCACCTTCTGACATGAGGTGTTCATTTAGTTTTTGGGGGTTTTTCAAATATTTTATCTACCATCAGGGAGGGGTCCGTTTGCATGGATGTTTGTGTGGTTTAATCTGAAAACCTTTTTTATTATGTTCACATTCAAAAGCTTTAGGAAGGAAACAAATGTGTTGGATGTCGAGTGTTTCAGCAGGGATTACATACTGATCCTAGAAAATATTTTAGAAATATTACTTCTTTCCATTCATTAAAGTGACTAAATAAATCCAGGTATTTTCATAAACTCCATTGGTTGAATAGCTGAAGCATGTGATGTGCCTTATTTTTTTTAAAGAATTTTAGAGGTCGGACATCTGTAGCACCCAGTAGTCACAAATTGTGTGATGACAGCACGTCAAGAAAACACTTTTTATACAACTTAAGGGTCTTTAAAGGGTAAAGAGAGGAGGAGAAACTGCAGTTTGTGACTTTCTATTTCCAGTCATTCCACAGAAAACACACATCGCTTGTGTATTCACTGTATTAAGACCTACATGCTACATTTTTAAACCTTAAACCTAAACAAATCAAAGCGTTAAACATTGGCAAGACTACTGATAATACATACACAGGAGAAAGAGTTTTTATCTAGACTTAGATTCAAAATCTCACCTCTGTTCATTTCATCATTCAAACGGTCGATACTGAATACTGAATGTATTTTACAACAAATATTTTGCCAAACAACCAGATACCGTGTTAAATGACACAGAAGCTTTTTTTTATACACACAGTATATATGTAGACATGATTAATGTGTAATATATTTATGTTAAAAACACATATTATATTTCTTTGCCACTGTATTAGGTTTGCGGCCGTGCTCAGATCAGCTGATCCTGCAGTGCATGACTCATTAACTCATCATATCTAATTGTGTTTATCTACAAACAACTGTGTGCCGGAAGGTCCAAGTTGATTTGTGAGGATCTTATAGAGGGACCACCAAGCTAAGTCATTAAAATGTCATTTTAGGTTGACAATTAAATGTGAATGTTGAGCCTGGTGGTTTGGATTACATTTATACTTTAGCCTTCTTACTGGTTGAGAGAATGTTGTAATAAATATTATTTTATAGCATTTGTGTTGGAGTTATTCATTCACCATATATAGTGTGTGGATGTCCAGGCATTTCTGGAGACTGAACTGATATTCCATGTTGCAGACTCTACGTATGTGGGTGGAGAGCTTGCATTGACTTTTCATGTACATAATATTTGATGTAATGTGCATTTTAAGTCATCCGTTTATTATATGCATAAGTGGCAAAAAGTCAGAGTACATGTATCCCTTGAGAAACTGGAGCGAATATAAACAATAAACAATCATCTTTGTTGTAAAACAGCCAGTCAAAGGTCAAATATTGTGTCACTCAGCTCAGTTTTTCCCTCTTTTGTTACATTTGGTTTACATCAGGATTCAAAGAAGGATCCTCAAAAGTAAACATGTCAGACCTGCTAATTATGAACATTGGAAGTTTTTCCGTCTGGGCCCCTTATCCTCACCCACGCCAGCGCCAACACCCACCCAAACATCAACACGGTCACAGGTGTTACGTGTCTGTATCAAACAAAGTCGTGTACACGGTGCTCCAAGTACTTTGTGACAGCTCTCGCTTCATAAAGTTCTCCCTCCCTGATCTTATTGGCTGCTCTACAGCTGCTGCAGCAACTTAATTGATTTACTTATCACATTGACTGGAAGTCAACGGGTAAATTGAGTAAATGGTCTCAATTTTCTGAAGGTTTCTTGAAGGGAACATGATGTAAATTAGATGACAATGTACGTCATCAATGAATGGACAATAATGTGACTGACAGCTGGCGTCATCAGTAATGGGTGACGTCATGCTTAACTAAATTTAATGGACACATTTAAATTCCCATGGCCCATGGACTGTCTTTTACATATTCATATCAGTGTTAGAATGGCCCAGTCAAAGTCCAGACCTGAATCCAATCGAGAATCTGTGGAAAGAGCTGAAGACTGCTGTTCACAAACGCTCTCCATCCAACCTCACTGAGCTCGAGTTGTTTTACAAGGAAGAATGGGCAAGAATTCCAGTCTCTCAATGTGCAAAACTGATAGAGACATATCCCAAGCGACTTGCAGCTGTAATTGCAGCAAAAGGTGGCGCTACAAAGGATTAACGCAAGGGGGCCGAATAATATTGCACGCCCCACTTTTCAGTTTTTTATTTGTTAAAAAAAGTTTAAATTATCCAATATATTTGGTTCCACTTCACGATTGTGTCCCACTTGTTGTTGATTCTTGACAAAAAAATTCAATTTTATATCTTTATGTTTGAAGCCTCAAATGTGGCAAAAGGTTGAAAAGTTCAAGGGGGCCGGATACTTTCACAAGGCACTGTATAACAAGCAGTGAGAGTACCAGTGCCTCTCTTTTTTTATTTTATCTTCCTCTCTTAAGTCAGAGTTCACGATGTGTTGTGGAAGGGAATTCCCGAGGGTAGAAGCAGCGGCGGCAAAGGCTCGGTCCCCCGCGGTTTGGTGCTTACTTCTGGTGATGGGGGGGGGTCAAGAGGTTAGAGTCAGGAGAGCAGACATGGCGGGTGGGGGAACGGCTGTGGAGGTCAGTGAGATAAGCGGGGACAAGGTTATCTAGGGCTTCGTAGATGATGAGGAGGAATTTGTACTCAATGCAGTTTTGATCAGGGAGCCAGTGGGGCTGTTGGAGGATGGGGGTAATGTGGTAACCGAGCCGCTGAATTTTGTATGTATTGCAGTTTTTGGAGGTCTGTAGAGGGCTGATGGGGGATTTGAAGGAGGGGGTGGAGTCCATTATGATACCAAGGTTACGCACAGAAGCGAGAGCAACATAATGACCATCAATGAGGAGTCCTGGCCAGAGGGTAGTAGAGCTTTGGGTCCAGTAATGATGAGTTCTGTTTTGTTGCTGTTGAGTTTCAGGAAGTGATTGTCCATCCAGATTTGGATGTTAGTCAAACAGGTTTTGGAGAGAATGACTGGGGTGATGGATTTGGTGGCGATGTACAGATGTGTCCGTGATGTGTCCACGGGGTAAGAGGAGCGGGCCAAGTACCAAGCCTTGCGGGACACCACGGGCGACTGGGGTTTTATAAAAGTGAGAGTAAATTGCTGCACTCAGCCCTTGTGTAACCCCAGCCACCCACCTAAGTAAATGGTAGGTTGTCAACCTGTTTCTTGGAAGTTAACTGAGGAGCCACGTGTCCATCCATCATACCAAGAAAAATAAGGTTGTTTATTCCCAGTGCTGCTGTCAAGGTGGGTCAAAGAGCAGAGATGACTCGGGCTCAGGGCCTGTGGGTCTAGGGGGACCCAGGGGTGTCAATTCCAATGTGCAAAGGAGTGTGACCTTTAACTGAAATTGAGTGTGCTAATTTACTGACTGACACTGACTTCACACACAAAACAAACAGATCAATGTCATAACTTGCCTTATGCTCTCAGTGAAAACCATTTGGAAATCCTTGACCGGTCAAAAACGCCGATCAAACGTGCAGGAAACAATTAATCACAAACTATCGGAGGAATGGTTTTCTCCACTCGGTAAAGATGCTTCTTGGAAACCACGCTGTAGAGAACATTATGTCAATTATCAGTGGTTATTGTATTTCTCTCTTCCGTCTTTGTTGTGGTTTGCTTGTGAGGTTCAGTGCCTGCGAATCACAGAAACCCAATTAGTAACACTGGCTGTGGTTTGGTCTGAACTCCAATCACACAGACGTGATGGTAGTCACAGAATGAGAGCATGAGATCAAAGACTTGCTGCTGCATTGATAAACATCAGTGTCTAAAAATGCAAGGGTAAAACGAGTACACTGATAAAATAATCAGAGCAACAAATCTATAGCTGACAGTTTTACAAGAGCTGCACGTGGATGTTAAAACACTGAAGAGAGATTGCTCAAGACAAGTGTATTGATAAAAATCAGCTTTAAGGAAATCCACTTCATGTGCTGAACTAAACTTAGATTGAAATGCCATCAGCAATATGTTTCAAATAAAAGCTGCAACTTCAACTCCACTGTAAATTCACAGCTTCATGACAGAGGGACATTTAGGACCAAACCACATTACTGCAGGGCTGTAAATGCTTATGACCACATCTTTTTGAAAGTATTGCGCTCATGCTTGTTTGTGTTTTTACACGAGACGAGTTTTGAGCCCGAGGATTTTTACACAAGCATGTTCTTACAAAATCATTCTGTAGTTTATATCCTTTTCTTCACAGCCATAAATGATTCACTGCTGATCACACTTTATTTAACTGACGTTATTGAAAGAAAGCATCTTCTTTTTTTTTAAACTTACAAATCATGTTTCATTAAAGTGTTGCCATAATTTGAGCCACATACACAGAATCTGATTTTGCAAAGGTTTATTTTCTGAAGCACAAGCTTTGTTTAATCCATCTTCTACCACTTTATCCTCCACATGAGGGTCGTGGGGCGCTGGTGCCAATCTCAACTGACATAGGTCGACAATACTTTGCCAAGGCTGATTAAAAAAATTAAAGTCAACCAACTTTGTCATTAGTACAAAGAATAAGTGTCAGCTTCAGTTGAGACTGTTTATTTTGACGGATATGAGTCACAGCCTCTTTTTCGTCAAACTGCTCCTTCCCCACAGAGGCAGCCCTGCGTGAACATGTGATAGACAGAGGGATATGATTAACCCACTCTTTATTTACACTTCTCCTCCCTCAATTTCCTTCTCTGTCTTCTTTGCACTGTAAGTCCCACATTCCTCTGCTAATGAGAACGAACGTTCTAGCTCCCACTTCTTCCACCACTTGTCACTCGTGGTTTCAAAGATGAAAGCAATTTGGTGCTTGAGAGACTGCACACTTTAGATTTGGACATTCTTCAAACACCGACATGTGAGATGGATTGTTCTAATTAAGGGGAAAAAAAGTCAAACAAAGAGGAATTGGATCGGATTTAAAAAGAAATAGAGAAAATACATAAATAGACCCTTAATTCTCACAATAAAACAGATTAATCAAAGATGGAAGCAGTGAGATTATGGATGAAGACATTTCAAACCCAATAATAAGGCAGCAGAACCAAAAGGTTTTTTGGGGACATGAAGGGCATAGAAGATGTTTTTGATAAGAGAATAAAAACAAATATAAATGTTGCTGCCTGATAAATGTGCTGACTAAGATGATAAAATCTTCAAAAAGAACTTGTGAGTAAAATTTGGGGGAAATTTTTTGTTTGTTTTTTGAACCCCAGAATAAGTCTTTTATCTTTATGTCTTTGGACGATGTGTGTTTTTACAATAGCCCACAATGGACTAAACATCATTTGAGTTATGATGATAACTGAAGGCTACAAAGATTCTTGGAAGGGGAGGGTGAGGGATATTCAGCTTTAACATGCAACTTCACACATAAATGTTACTGAATTTATAACACTCTACCTTTAAAATGCTCCCCAGTGTCGTTTTGAGATTTATTATTCAGCAAAGCCTGACACAATGTGTCCTAAGTTTACTATTATGTCTTTTTTTGTTAGTGAGTTTATAATAATACACTATTTACTGCACGGCTGCATGAAACTGCTGTGGCTTTGTTTTACACGCGACTCACACAGACGCGCGACGGGTGACTTGAAAAAAGTAGTTGTTTTCAGTGTAACTGAATCATTTGAATCAGTTCATTAAAACTATTAGTTCAGCACTTCCTCCATGACCGAAGCACAGTTTGTGATGCAGCTCGCAATCAGCAGTGCTGTCACTAAATACACCAGACTCCTCTGTTAAATATTGAGATTTTAGACATTTCCCTGGTAATTGTTGGAGATGAACCCACATTTTTAGGATTGTTATGTCTTTTTAATTGCTTGGCTTGATTCTTGTGTAGGACGTCTCCTCCTGTGACAGCACTCTGAACAATCATTGGCCGACAGTCTGACGACGTCACGCATAGTGTCACCTCAGCTCGCGTGGAACCTCGCCAGATGTTTCCACTATGCTAGTGGAAACGCGGCCGTGCCGAGGCGAGGCGAGCCGGTGGAAACACGCCATAAAGTTCATTTTGACACAGGACACAATTCACCAAACATGTATTAGTACTAGTAGAAGTAATAGTTAAGTGTGAGGTCTACAGAAGTGTTAAGTCAGGGATTACTTACATTATTCATAGATAGAATAGATATAGATAATGCAATAAGTCAAGAACATAGGAGATTAAAATGTAATCCCTATGTTGAGCTCACTGAGACAATAAAATTGATGTTTTTGCCCAGCATTTGGTATTTGTTACAGACTCATGTTGAAATAACAAGAAAACATCCCAACAAAGGAGAAATTAAGATATTTCATTACTGAGTAAATGAAGAAAAGATGTGTAGAGCACATAATGGTAACAAGTCATTTGTGGATCAATGTAACTGTGAATACATGTACATGGTTAAATATTGTGATTTAACTCTGTGATTTTGAGAGTATGTGTGCTCTTGTATCTGACTTTGCTTTAACAATTTTGGATACAAGCCATAGGGGGGATGCATCTCCATGTGCTGCCCCTGTGCTTTTTTAAACAAGGGAGCAATTTCCTTTGAAAAAGCAACACAATAAACACATACTTCCACCAACACTAACCCCCAGATCATTACCCATTCACAGATGTGAGCAGTACAGTATGTGTTTTCGCAGAAGAGGGAGTCTTTGCGCAATATTGTGCACTTAAATGAAGAATACACATGGTGAACCTATGGCTCCCAGGACACCTTTTATTTTGGACATCCTCACTGATGGGAAACATTAAGGTTGAAAGTGAGATGTGTTATGATAACCTATGTTTGGCTTAAAATGGGTGGAGATGTGAGTAGAAGTTTTTAGACTCATCCCAGCTGAACTCAACAGACCAAACACAGAGGGAACTGAAGTATCACATGTTCAAAACTTTCGCCACAAGGAATTCAAGGAGCTCAGACTTCCAGGAAATCAATCATTTATAATTGTTTTGGGCTTGTCTGAAAGTAAATACCTACAGGTCAGAGATTCAGACAGCATTATTCACTATATGCCTAACAAGAATAACTGGATTTATTTTAACTGGAAATTAGCCCCGTTTGGTGCTACGTTCAGCATCTACAAATATTTAAAAAATAGAGAAAATTCAGTGTAGCTGCTGAATTTCTTTAAAGGTTATATTTCACCATCTAAATGTATTCAATGTGGGGACTCTGAAATGCATGTAGATGTGAATGTAACTGTGAAAATGTTTTCTCTAAGTTGACCTCAGTGATCCGTAAGGCATGAAATGGAGTAAAAAAAAAAAACACCCCAATGATTGGTCTCAACATCAAAGTGACATTATATAGGTCAAATGGCTCACCATTACAAAATATTTCCATCAACAGGAAAATGAAGGTGTTAGAAATCACAACTCAAAACAAAGATTAACACCAGAGGAAACATTTATTAGATCAATAACCAATTTGAACATTATACAAAAAGAAACTGTACAATTGTTTGAATGCAACCTGATCAAACGTGTATATAACGCGACACACTATTCTCATGATAGTCAAAAACACAAAAATAGGGATGAAATCAAAATAATACATTTTTACAGTTTGAATGAGCTTCTGTCTGATGGCTCCACATGTGATGCTCTTCATTCCATGGGTTTCTCCTGCCTCTCTTTGAACTCATTTACTCTCGCCTGGAAGAAAATGACAAAAAATGTTGTTTAAGTTTTAAGTCTACTTTTTTTTACACTGGATTACATTGTAAAAGCAACCGGGGAACCCAGGGTTTCATCACACGACAAAATATTTTTCACTTGACAAATTCAAAAGTTGGCATTTCACAAGGAGGTCAAAGATCCCACGCCATTGTCTGAACATTTTATAGAAAATACAAAGGTAGATGGGACGTGAACTGAGACATGCACATGTATGTATGTGCAGTCATTTGCACTCAAAGAAAGATAACTTTATAAACTCAAGATAACATAATCTCAGACCGTTTACATAACGTTAGATAAAACTAATCCCTGTGTTGGTCAGACTAAAACCAGACTTTTACAAGACATCCGAACATGTCAGTCATGCTGATATTGTGCTAAATTGAATTTCTCGTAGCTGCACTAACAACCCCAGATAATGCAATTGGGAATTGAATTGAATAAGTTTGACTGGACCCAAAATGGCACCAGGCATAATGCACATGCTCCACAGTTCCCGACCCTTGAGTTTAACCCAGTAATAACAGAGGACGCCGAGACACAGAAGACACCAGCAGAGATAACATACTGGTGGAAGTTAATGGATGGGAAGTGATAATACCGACAAGCTGAAAAGTGGGGGAATATCACCATCTAGTCCAGTGGAGGCAGACACACCTCATTCAATAAATCTATGTCCCACTCGTGTTTGTATACTGGGACAAGAACAGTAGTAGCTACAACAGTAGCCTAAATGTGCATGGATGGACACATCCTGACTGAAGATGGAGGCAGACTTACCTGAAATGTGTTGAGAACATGTTGACAAACATCACTGAGTTCAGTCAAACCTCGGCGCAGAGGCTCAATGGCTGCAACTCCCCCTGAAACACACAGCAAACATCTAGTAAGAAACAGTGAAACATCACTTTATGCTTGAGTGTCCTTTTTTTTATCTAATTGATTACTCAAAAAACGGTTGTGCTTAAAATAAAAGATGGACCATTAATGTTCTTCACTGAGGTCATGGTGTGGAATAATAACTCTGTTCATCGCAAACATCCACCAAAGTAAGTGAGACGACAGGAAGACTTTGTGTCCCTTTTTTCCTGGCCAAAATAAATGCAATTTAACATTATTTCGAGTGTTGTGAGAATATCCTTTTAAACATGAACGTAAATGAACTACACTTTCTGTGCATACTCAACTCTTATTGAGTTTGTATACATAAGCTTTTCCACTGAGTGGCATCTCAAAAAAGAAATCACTGGGACTGTATGTTTATGAGCTACGCAGCATTTTTAGGTCACACAAGTGAAATATTTAAGATGAATGATGTAAATTCACCATGATTAACTTATTGTGAGTGTTTTTTTATTGTGATGCACAATAATATCATGGACTGTCCCATCCTAGCCAAGCAATAACCAGTGGTTGTTGTGGTGGTTGGTCAGTGATTGTTCTCAACAGCAGACAGACATACGTGCACACAGGAAAAAAAAAAAGTGGAAAGCAGCATTTTCCTGGTGTCTACAAGGTAATTGTGTCTTGCAGTAATGAAACTGAGTGGAGTGGCCTTCTAGACAGTCAGAAAGTTAGTCCAGCAACAAAAAAACAAGTTGTTTACCGATTCTTTTCATGTGATAGAGCTGCTGATATCTGCTGGCTCTTTATGCATTTCTATCTAACAAGGCATGTGGTTATAGTCCTCTGTGGACATGAACAAGGGGCGTGTGTGTGTGTGTGTGTGTGTGTGTGTGTGTGTGTGTGTGTGTGTGTGTGCATGTGCTGTCCTGAAAATCTGCTACTGGCTTTTCTTGTGCAGCTGAGTGGACAAAGTGAATGCACCAGACTTTGAGTAACATGTTTACGTGTTTGTGAGATGGTCTGGAAATAGTGATTCTCATAATGTCCCACAAACATTCTTATATTTAAACAGACCTGGGTTAAATTAAGGTGACATAATCATGAGGCGTAATTTCTCTCACCTCGGGTCTGAATACGAAAGTTGATCTTGGTCTCAGATGGGTGGGTGATGGTGTAGCCACAAAAGTCCACATCCGGACTAACACAAAACAGGAAAGCAAAAGTGACACGTGTTATCAAAGGACCATGGGTGGCTGTGTGATAAGAAGTTTTCCACAGTCAAGCCTGGACTGATCCAGCAAATATGGAGAAAATAAGCAGAAACAAATCTGTTTTTGATGAGGTTACTGCACAAGGGTCAAAATGACAACCAAAAGAAAAACATCAGCTGCACTCAAACCACAAATAGCAAATTAAGCCTCAATCATTCTCTTTGTACTTCAAATATAAATACATGCTGGAGAGGAAAGTGGAAAAAAAGTCACACCTCATGGCTGGGTCATTCTGACTTTAAAAGAAAAGAGAAACACTAACTTTTTCATGATCATATATCTGACGGAGTTGCCCAGTGTATGATCTTCATCATGCAGCACAAACGTCACACAGCCTTCATCGGCACCATCAGCCTGGACCTGAAAAACAAAAAAAAACAAAAACATGTATTGACAGTGGTGTAAAGGTTTTGTTATTTTCGCCAAATAGTGAGAACGCAAGTGTAATACCATTGCAGACCTGTGACAAGATATTCAGAAAACATGCGATAACTTTGTTGAATATGGCAAGGACGATAAGACTTTTGACAAATAAACAAATGTTGAAAAATATGCTTTGAATATCATTCTGCATTAGACACAGGTGGCGAGTAACGTGCTATATTGGAAAAAACTGAACTTACAACCACATAAAAAAATGCTTTAAACAAGTTCAATTTCTGATAAATGAAACCAAGCCTTGTCTTGCAACATAGTAGGTGTCTTGTTATTCAAGTATTTTCCTAAATCTTCTGATCTGTGAGAGGCACTTGATACAAAACTGAAAACATGGAATGCTACTGTTACTCCTCATTGCTTAGTTAAGAGTTGTTGTTTATTTGCAATATTTTGTGAATTTCTCTGTGAGATGAATAAAGTATCTATCTATCTATCTATCTATCTAGGAGGACTGGGGTCCAATTCAGTGAAAGACTGCCCCCCAGTGGAGAAACACAGAATCAGCTATGGACTGAGGAAGAAGCAGATGTAAAGAAACTTCATCACTTTACAGGAAGCACGTTGGAACATAGCACCACTCATCATGCGAGTCCACAGCTCAGGCCGCGGTGAAGATAAATGGGTTGACTGTACTTTGAGAATCATGAGTAATAATCCTGTTTTCTCAAAGCGAGCTACAGTAGCTTTGCACGTGGTCGAAATGCTGCCTTAGGCTTTTTTTAACACGAGAATTGTTTTCCATAAAGAGTGTGATAACGATAAGGTGATGTTGTATGTTAACATTATCATACAATTACACTGAGGACATATTCTTCTCACCATTTCCAGGACTCGTTTCTTTTCGCCGTCTTCAGCCATGCTTCATAACCCGACCCAGTCCGTCAATACAAAGGTGGTGTCGTTTCAGCCCTCACTGATGTCGGACAGGCACGAAAAAAGAGCGTCATGGAGTTTTCTACAATCCAAAGTGGGGTTTTCTTCTCTTTTCAAGAATGTACAAACAATGATAATAAACCGACAGACTGTGATTATGGCTGTAGAGAGTAGTCATTCACTTCATACACTGTGAAGTTATCAAGACATGCACAATCGTCACATAGCCTATTTTTTCTAGACAGACAGAATGATAAATAGACATTACCATAATTTAAAGCATTAACAGTAAATTAAAAACATTGCTGTTTCATTGTGAAGGCCTGGTGACTCTTATTTTAATGGTTGTAATGTAGACGGGGAGTGTTGTTAACCTGTCAGACCATAACGGGGGCTAAACAACACACGTACCTCCAGACTGTCGCCATAGCTTAATGTGAGGATGAAAACATGTGACGTCATGACTATTTAACAGGAAGATGAAAATTCCCATGTTATTGACTGGAGTTTAAGGGTTGGGGCCAAACCAGTAAAATTAAATGTGCTTTATGTAAGAACTGAGTTATATTAAGTCATAAAATCACCGTGGAAACATGTTAAAGTGAAATACTGGCTTCACTTATAAGATCTTTTTGTTTTCCCGTTCCCGTTCATTACGTGAACGTCACATAACGTGACATAATGTGCTTTGGTTTTAACCCGTTCGAGCATCCGTGAGGGAAAACCTGTACTGGATAATGAGCGTATTTTTAATTAGTGCAAACTATCCCTTTAATATGAAAAAGTGAAACTGACGCGTAACAAAGAAATGTTCTCATCTCAAAAGTCACTTAAATTATCTTCAGTTTCATGTCGTCACATTATGGAGAAGTGAACTCTGTGTCTGTCTCTGTCTTTCCTGACAAAGTGAGCCGTTTGATGGCAAGCTCCCAGTTGCCATGGCAACGACCCTGGCACAGCCAGTTGTTTCTCATCTCGCTTGAGTCGCTTTGAAGAAGACAGAGGGTGAAGGACAGAAGATGCACCGGGTATAAAGAGAGGCCGTGTTAGTGCAGCTGACAGAGGGGGGCGCTGTTTACCTCCGCGGTGCAACAGTGAGGAAGTAATGGACAGAAAGAGATGCATTCAAAAAAGTCCCTGTATTGTTATAATAGAAATACAATTTAAATAAATAGCTATTTACATAAAGTGAGTCTTGTCAAAAATGTGGTATAATAAATCATGTCTTCTTGCAGAGATTTACAGTTTTATCATATTTCTCTAATTCTCTTCATGTAAATGCAGTAGTAAATTGCTGCACTGGCCCTTTAATGTGACTAAAGATGGTCTTCCAGAACAAATGCAGTCACATTATGTCACTGAACAATATCACAACTGTCCTTATCTTGTTTTTCAATCTTGTATTTGGATCTGGCAGCTCACCACTGTTATGGCGCCCCCTGTCTGTGTAGTGCAGACTCTCACACACACACACACACACACACACAGAGAGAGACTTGGCTTCATCATCATCATCAGAAAAGCAGCTCACGTTACACTCTGTTATTAATAGCCTCGCTCTCTCTCTTTCCTCATTGTAAAGTAATAGCTGACATGATCTCACTCGTCCTCCTCTGCTTACATCTCTCCATTCCCTCCCGCATTCCGGGTTTCCATGTTTTCCTTTCTCTTCCAAAATAAACTCTGCGTGTAGTTATTCCCGATGCGTGTGAGGAAATACGACGTAAGCGACAGCTGTGTCTTTAAACGGATTTGTGTAGTTTGCACTTAGTCTCTTCACGTAATCCGGTTTCCTCACACAGTCCAAAAACACGCTTAGACCAGGTCTTCAAGCAGAACTAATTAAGAAAATAAAAGCATTTACTGTACAGGACGAAAGCTTTCTACATGGCATTGTTTTAAATGTAACAAAGTACAAATACTCTGTTTGTGTACTTAACCCTTAGAACCCAGAGTATTCAGAATTCAAAACATCCAATGACCAACCTGAAATTAAGTGCAATTTCAACAATATTATGTTATAAAAGTTAACCATTTATAGGTACCTGGAACTGAAAAATCTGGTATTTTCACAAATTCATCCTGGGGGCTGGATTGGACCCACTGGCGCCCTCAGGCTGTTTTAGTTAAACCATACTTGAAGTACTTAAATACCTTTAAATGTCGGACTGAATTTGTTCAACATTCGCTTGGCCCGTTTTCATGAACAAAAATGTGTGTTTCCCCGATCCCCGATACACAATGAATCATAACTTTGTCTCGACAATACATAAAAAACACATTTTTAAAACTTAAATACGGAAGCGTGTATTAACACCCCCCATGCTTTATTAAATCTGATCTTAAATTATTATCTTATTTTAGCTTTTATTCTGGAAAAATATCAACTTTTTCAAATCAGATTCTGTTGCTAGAATTGACAGTGAAAACACTGCTGTTGTCATGGAGACAGCCAGGGTTGTGGAGTAAATGTCCATGAAATAACTTTTATCGTATGCAAATTTAAAGACTTGAGACGTGCTTGACTAACGTTAGTAAAAGACTCAACTCGACCAAAAACACTGGATTTATTTTTAAAATGTTCTCAAATATTGAAATGGTTAACGCTCCAATTTAAAAAAAAAAAAAACAAGGAAAACCTTTGCAGGCTTTTGCGTACACACTGAACAATGTAAACAACAACAATTTTCCATGAGATTTTGCAAAAAAATCTCCCATGACCCGTCTGTGGGTCCCGACCCAGTGATTTGGAATCACTTTCTGAAGTTGGCCCCACCAGTCTTCCAATTTACCTGGAATTGTGCAAGATATGAGATGGTTCAATTTTATTTTTAGAGCATCTGTTCTCCTCAATCCTTCCATCCCTGTGCACTTGCAGAACACTGCCCTCTGACCCCCCCCCCGGTGCGTGGACGCCATCTTGTCCGCAGCGGCGTCTCGCCGTGGCCTTTATTTTTAGCCAGAGTCCGGCTGCTCTGTCAAAACTTAATATGGGAATGGCATCCCAGAGCTCCTCTTTCCTCTAGGCTCTCGCCGTACCTCCATCTGTCCGTCCATACCTTCAGTCCTCCAAGACGCCGAGCATCTGTAGCTCCCCAAACGCCCGACACAACTGCTGTCACTGCCTTCAAACAGGTGGACGTACGACCCAAACGTTGCTCCGCCCACTGCTCGGTAGCCCCTACCTCTCAGTGTGTGCCCTGCTTCTTTTTTTTGCCGTTGCTCTTGGACGAGTGGGATCAGAGTCTCGCCCACTCGCATACCAGCGACTCCTGTCCCCAGAAAACACGCCCCACCATCACCCCACCTCCTCCTGTGGGCGGTGGCATCAGCAAAAACCACGTGTAGCCCTTTTTAAAAGGAGGGTGTCACTGTCGGACCTGCTCTTCTCTAGCCAGCGGGGTCAGGAAGTGAACTTTGTTCCTACTTTGACAACAACTCGTGTTGGGGACAACGTTGAACCTCTCAAGTGTATTTGGTCGCTCCTTCCTGCCTCCTCAAGAGTTCAGGCTCTGAGAAGACGACAGCCATGAAGTGGGGCTGGGTGTTTTTGGGGGTCTTCCTCTCGTTGGGGGCCCTGTCCTGGGCCGAGAAAGGCTTGGAATCCCCAGAGTACGACGGCAAAGACCGGGTCCACAACCTCAACACCAAGAACTACAAGTCCATCATGAAGAAGTACGACGTGATGGTGATCTACTACCACAAAAATGTGGACGGGAACCGCAGCGCCCTGAAGCAGCTCCAGATCGAGAAGCTGGCTCTGGAGGTGGGTTTCCCGCCAAAGCATGACACAGGATGGACCGGGGGGGGGGGTCACAGTGGGAAGACGAACGGGAAGTGAAGGGGTTTCACATGGATAATTTGGCTCCGGTTGGGAATTTCCTGGATGCAGCTATGGTGCTTTTGCGTTTAGGGTTTCAGATGAGAAGGACAACATCAGGAGAGCAGGTGCAGCGTCTGTTCAGCGTCTCAAGTCAGCAACTTTGAGGAGCAACTCCTGCCCTAGAGGTCGTATTTATCTGCAACGAAATCCTTGTTCAGATTAGGATTAACATGATTAGTAAATCTCATACACTACAATCTGCAATCGTTCTATCTTCTATCTATGAGTAGATGATGTTTTGATCGGTCATGTCCTTGATAACCTTTTAATCTTTCACACAGTGAAATATTGAGCGCAAACTGCGATTGGATATTTTCCACTAACTGCTCAGAACCCAAATATGTTAACTCAAATGTAAACAAATCATTTCCAGGACCCACCTGTGGGTCCCGACCCAATGTTTTGGGATCACTTGTGTAGAAAAGCTATATGTTTTCCATTTTATTTTTAAATTGTCATCTGATTGTGGCTCCTGGAGTCAGATTTTCTGCACTATATCGTGTCACTCGTGTGCGACAGTTACCTAAACTCTCCCGACAGAAAATCAGCGAGTCTACGTCACAGCACGCCGGGGGCGTTCATCCACTGCTGCCTCCATCATGAACTTCAAATGTGTTATCATGTGATGTCTGTGTTTGAAATCCTTCGTTCGGATTCACCGACATGACCCGAACTTACTAAACCAGGCAGCAGTAGACCGGCAACTCCTGTGTCTCCGCAAGCTTAAAACGCCCATTTTTCTCTATGGACTTTGGTGCAAAGGAGTTAACTGTTGAGAAAGTTTGGTTTCCAGCCACAGGAAAAGCTGAATGTTGAGATAAAGTGTGGGAATTTATTCTTGGTGTACTGTAGACCTTCGTAAAAACTCTTCACCAGTCGATGCACCTGGAGCCCACTGTCAGCCCGTGTGTCCTCCACCACACACTGTCTGTCAGATGAGCAGTGTCCTCTTACAGAGTGTTCCTTACACACCAGCATCACTCACCTCTGTAAATAGCCCAGCACATCGCTGCATGCTTAGCACGAGGCCCAAAACCCCCTCCTGGGCAGTTTCTACTTCACCTACTGCCCCCCCCCCTCCTCCATGCACTCACTCAGGCAGAGGCACACTGCTCTGTTTTGTCTCTCCACATTCCCAGCTGAGCACTAAACCATCATTTACACACACACGTCATTGGATCTGATCAATTTCCCGCCGGCGAGGCCAAGTCGGGGCTTCTTGGCCGGAGGACGAGATACTCGCCGGAGCTCGGTCCCCGCCGCGGCTCGTTACTTCATCACCAAACTTTAAGCACTCGAGGAGAGGCTTAAAATAGCAGGTCATTACCACCTATGAATCAGAAAAGTGTGAATTATTTAAGCGCGGCGCTCAGGGGACTGAATCTTAACTGCTTCCGTATCCAGCAGCCACTGTATTATGGAATTAGATTTGTGTTGAAGCAAACAAAAAATTAACCACAAAGTCAAAATACTCAAATTGCAAATAAAATAGCGATTTAATCATTCAAAAATATTGCATTTTATACACAATACTTGACCTGGCAAATACTCCATGTTACAAAAAACTAAACTAAAACTAAGCATTTACAAAAAAGTTAAAACCGAATCACAACTAAAACTACTGAAAACCTTGTTTGTTATTACACTCATCTGCGTCCATCTTCAAGTTCTCACCCCATAAGGGGCAGAACATGGCCGGCTTTCACCAGACCAGACTCCTCCGTTAAATATTGAGATTTTACACATCTCCTTTGCTAAATAGATCAACAAAAAACCATTAGAGCCGCGCCATGCTAGAACTGTATCATGGAAAAGCGTCATGATGGAAGCAGCTTACTGTGTTTGACCTGGCGCTATAAGCCATGTTATTTGGGTGGTCAGCAGTGGGCGGAGCCACAGACTGAAAATCATTGTCTTTCAATTCAACATTTTTCTTACATTTTTTTGATCAAGAGGGAAACTGTGGTGCGCGTACCACCAGTAGTACTCTGGAGTTCTACTGTATATATATGTATGTATGTATATATGTGTGTATATATATGTATATATATATTTCTGGCACTAGGTGGCACTAATTTTTGCGATAATTGACTCATTTCACCTAAGGGCACAGACTGTAGGATTTAGCAATACCTTCCTGGTATAAACATAAAGTTTATTCTGTTTTAATAAAAACAATAATGTAGATTCATTTTATATTAATTATTATTATTTTTTTTTTACAAATGGAAATTTGTGGCAGAAATCTTACATACTGCACCTTTAGGTGCCATCATGCACCTTCTGTTTGTTGCGGCCGCAACTTACAAAGTGCTTCTGTTGACGTGGGACCAGCGAGAGTTACCGCCCTAAAAATATGCCTCACACTTGACCTTTGACCCCCCCCTTGCTGCATTCACCTTAGTCTGTGAAAAATAATCCAGTGGAACCTCTCCCAAAAAAAAAAACAAAAAAAAAACACACTTGCTTTTCACAAATGAGATGAAAAAAACCTTCAAGGTTTCTTCCTGCGGTATGTACTTAAAGGTTGTATTATTGCTTTTTTAAGGAAGCATAACAAGCAGCCATGATGTTTCCTCTAGGAATGAATGGAAATCAGAGAATTTGACGGATGGTTATTGAGCGTATATCGGCACTGCTGGCGTTAGCATTTAACCTGTAAAGTGGCTGTAGACACAGAAGCGTCTCGAATTCTGAAACTCTAGACTCGAGGACAGGAAAATAAGCCTTAACTCATCGATCTGTGCGTCGCTATAAGACGCTAACGTTACAGAGGGGGAAACGTGAGAGTCACACTTCCATTAAAGACTGAAAGAGAAGCGATAAAGGAGGCAGGCGTCTGCACTCGGGTCGCACAAAACGATGTCGATTCTGTGTAAAAAAAAAAAACGTGGACATTCACAGTGGACACTCGCGGTGTCGTGATGTTACAAAGAGTCCCCGCCGAGTGAAAGAGTCTCCGGCTTTGTGTCTCGTCTCATCTCCTGAGAGGTTTGAGAAAAGGTCAAATATGGTTGCCGTGGTAACCGTTATACACAGACAGTGAGTGATGGGGACGGCGTCCTTTCAGCGACGCAATAAATATCACACTTACGTTATAAATGTTGGGGGGTGAATACTGCATGAGTCAATTCTGAGATACTGTGACTCTGTCACTCAATCAGTGTCACTGCTTTTATTTATAGTGTTTTTGTTTTTGCAGTATATTTAATTTTATTTATTACTGTTGTAGAACATATTATTTTCACATTTGTTCTTATTAAATTTTTTATTTATTTTTTGTGTATTTATCCATATTTCTTTTTTCATACATATTATTTTCTTACTTATTCTTAATTAATAAACTTAAAAATTAGAGCATTTTATTTTCGTATATTTTTATTTAATTTATTTTAGTTTATGTATAGTGTCTGTTTGTTTTCGTTGTTTGGCATATTCTATTTTATTTATTCGTAATATTTGAATTCTTTTAGGATATTTTATTCATTCATAATTATTAGGTTGTTTTTTTAGTACATATTATAGTATATTTGATTTATTTGTTTCTGTTTTTTCGTATTATATTATTTTCTTATACTTATTCTTATTTAATTAACTTTTGTATATATATTATTCTATTAACGTTAGTATATTTTATTTTTTCGCATATTTGTTTTAGTTATTTCATTATTTATATTATATTTTATAGAAGCAGAGAACGTTAAAACAAATCAAAACTAAACAATACATTTTTGTCAAAGGTTTCATTTTATGTGCTATTTCTGTTGTATTTCCCATAATGCAACGTACAGTATTAGTGTCCTTCACCAGATGCCAGTTTGACCCCAATCCATGTAAAAAGCTTAAAAACTCTTGATAGTAATGACATCATTATGACCATTTCAATGTTGTTTACTCCTTGAACGCTCAAAGTAGCACATTTCTAAAACGTCCGCTGTGATCGTTTTGACCACTCTTGCATAATTTTCGTTTTATTTTCATCACACATGTAAATTCAAAGAACAAAAATAGATTTATATTTGAGATTTAGATTATAATCCACATGAAAGTGTAGGGATTGGGTTAGGGTTAAACGAGTTAAAAGCAGTCATCTGTGGGGGTTATGATCCTAGCGTTCCATCGTGTCATTAAACTAATACTATGATGATACTAATTATACTAATTATAACCCTATATTAAGTGGGGGGCAACGGGGAAATTGACTTGGGGGCCACGGGCCGCAACTTTGAGCCCTTATTCAACATGGCTTCTTGTGCAAACTTTAAAAACACGACCACTCTGGCACTTCTAGCTTACATATCACCTGTGACGAGATTAAGTGAAACACAGACGTATAAAATAACATCAGTCTGATCGCAGTGTCAGTATTTGCTGAGCTGGGGAGATCTTGTGTGTCTGTAGACTTCTGCAGCTCAGTGAGTGATCCATCAGCGTCTCTCCAACAAATGTCCAAAATAGTTCTGGCGGCACATGTCAGAGAGTCCGCACGCTGGTTCTGTCACGCTAAATTCACCCTACGCCATCCAACCGTCCCCCGAGGTCCCAATGTTGACTGACTGTCCTCAGCAGTAGTGGTGTGGAGTTAGTTTAAGCAGGGGGTGTACATACTACTCGCCTCTATTCAGTTTGTTTTTTTGCTTTTCCATTAGTGACGGTACCTGAAAGAGTCGTCACTGGAAGAGTCATGAGTGCGACGTCCGACACAAGAATCAAAGCGACTCAGTTTGGTATGAGTCACATTGTTTTCCCACTACTGTGGTACCTCCACAAAATGGGCGGGGTCAACATAGCACAACTGTACTGAAACTGCCGTGACATTGCTTTCCCATGAGAAACCTGGAGCACAAAATCCAAGCACTTTCAATGACCCATGTCTATTTAGTGCAATTTTCAAAAACTTTCAAGGGCCTTGAATTTTTTGTCAAATTTACAAACTTTCATGGGTTTCAAAGACCCAAGAGAAACCTGGAACACAAAATCCAAGCACTTTCAATGACCCGTGTCTATTTACGTCAATTTTCAAAAACTTTCAAGGGCCTTGAATTTTTTTTGTCAAATTCACAAACTTTCAAGGGTTTCAAAGACCCATGAGAACCATGGAGCACAAAACCAAGCACTTCCAATGATCTGTGTTTATTTTGGGTGATTTTCAAAAACTTTCAAGGGCCTTGAATTTTTTTCAAATTCACAAACTTTCATGGGTTTCAAAGACCCAAGAGAACCCTGGAACACAAAATCCAAGCACTTTCAATGACCTGTGTCTATTTAGTGCAATTTTCAAAAACTTTCAAGGGCCTTGATTTTTTTTGTCAAATTCACAAACATTCAAGGGTTTCAAATACCCATGGGGACCCCGAAGCACACAGTTTGAGCACTTTCAGTGACCCATGTCTATTTAAGGCAATTTTCAATAACTTGTTTTCAGGATTTTTAAGTTTTTAACGGTTTGATTCTTGTGTCGGACGTTGTGCCATGAATCAGAGTTTTGTTTTTCTGAGTAGAGCCGAGTGGAGTCGTGCTAGAACTGTACAGCTCCTGCAGTGTTCAGTGTGACTAAATACAAGCTTGACGGATTGCAGGAGGGGACCGTACTGTATGTGACATGTTTGCGATGTGGCGTGTTGCCCTCAGAGTGAGTCACTCACAGATGGACATTCACAGACGCTTCTGTCCAAACCGCAGCGAATTAGCTCTTGTGCCCGTGAGACGTGTGAAAACTGCCCGTGCGTTTCACACATCTCTCGTGAGACCGTGTTGTCCTGAGGAGAAGAAGAAGAAGACGATCATGTCTGTGTCTCAGTGCAGTGTTTGTGGGTTTCATGCTGCTGTACATGAATGTTTCATGGCCTCAGCGCAGCGTTGCGTAACAGCCTCCACGTGTTCACAGCAGCTATTACTAATTTACTGTCTGGCTGAGGCGGGAAAAGCTGATGACAGAACTTCTAAAAGTGCACAGATCCCAGGACGATCGCTAACACGTGCTGCTTTTGAAACCTTTGTCATATTCAGCAATTTTTTTTTGTTGTTGTTGAATTTATTTTTTGCGAATTGCATGTTTCAATGGAAATTCACTTATTACAGCAGGTTATTTTTTTTATTTTTTTTTGCACAAAATGTTTAATTTTTGCAAAGAAATAATGAGCACATTTTCTATAAAAGTAAATTTTGTTTTGACTTTTATGGAGAAATCAATAAAAAGTACCACTATTTTGATGAAATTTGATTGAAGTACAAGTGAAATGTACTCAAGTCATGCAAAAAGGACAAGGGGACACAAATCTCACATGAAGTGTTTTAAGTTAAAGGCGAACCTCTACAAATTAAAGTGTTGACAAAATAAACTATGTAAACACCGGTCAAAATCACCTGTCCTCATCACTGACCTGTACTCATCATTCACCTGTCCTCATCACTCACCTGTCCTCATCACTCATCTGTCCTCATCATTCACCTATCCTTATCATTCACCTGTCCTCATCATTCACCTGTCTTCATTCACCCTGTCCTCCTCATTCACCTGTTCTTATCATTCACCTGTCCTCATCACTCACCTGTCCTCCTCATTCACCTGTCCTCATCACTCACTTGTCCTTATCATTCACCTGTCTTCATCACTCACCTGTCCTCCTCATTCACCTGTCATTCTCATTCACCTGTCTTCATTCACCAGTCCTCATCATTCCCTGCCAAAGTTTACGGTGCGTGAATTTTTTTGTTTTATTTTTAAATTCAGGCCAACATACTCAAGTAATTAAGTGTACAAAAACCTACTCAATTACATCCACATTAGTAAATATAATGCATTACTTTCCACCTCTGAATTTAAGAATTATTATGTTCAATCACTCCTTTATCTTGTGTCCAAATCACCACCAAAATATCTCACCTGTGTGCAACTTTTTTTTTGACATCATATTAAAAAGAAATGCGACTCCTGCGCTGCTCTGTGAAACTGAACCCCCCTGCCCACCTCTCGATTTTCACGACTCACTGGCCTCTCTGGCCTTTCTGACCTCGTCTTGTGTCACCTGACAGTGACTGGGCATAAGAGAACCGCTGCCAAGAGCTTCCGCTGCTGCCGAGCGCTCACTTGGCTCGACGTGGACGCTTAACGAGCGGAGGAGTTCAAACGGGTGTCAACAGACTTAACTGTTGATATCCGAGCTGAGTGAATCCGGACGGGAACAAGTTTTGGTGTTTGAGGATAAAACGTGGCGGAAGGACATGACAGATGTCGCTCAAGTGTCAGTTGTCGCCTCTCGTCCGTCATCCCTGTCTCCACTCCTCTCTCCACACCCCTTTTTCTATATGTAACGGATCTCGTCCTTCTGTTGTCACGCCCTTATATAGCTGCAGTCCTCGCTCCTTCGCTTCCCACAACCTCATCTCTCTTATAAATACCCCAGTGTTACTATTATGGCCGTGCTAACAGGGGCGAGGTGCGTGTTGTGTGTTTTTTTGGGGGGAATAGTTCAGTTGTGTTGTGGATATTTAATGTCATGCTTATCCTGAATCCACGATCTGCAATCCGTGACATTTTGTGGCTCTTAGAATTGTCCAAAAAACGTACGGAAATCAATTCACCTTACGAGGAAAAAACTTGAAAATGTACATAATTCAAACTAAATGACTAACTGAAAACTAGTTTGAATTAGGGATGGGAATCAGTATCGGTATCAGTCTGATACTGGCAGAAATCACTGAATCGGATATCGGACAGATAGAAATGTAGAATCCGATACAATCCAAAAATCCTACATTGTTACAAAACCACTTTAGTCAGGTTTGGGCTGTTTATTTCTTTACAATATTTGATACACAGTTGGAGGATTATGTCTTTGAAATGACTCAGCACAAATGTGTCGTTAACAGCTTCATACGTTCAAAAGTAGTCTAAAATCACTGAATCGCAATAATATCGGTAGCAGTAGATACTCAAATTTTTGATATCGGACACAAAAAAGTGGTAACATCCTATCCCTAGTTTGAGTTAACTAATTTAGCACGTACCAATTTTTTTCTTAAATTATTCAGCATCTGAAACTGATTTATCGTGTTAAGCCCTGTTTGCTCAAACTTAAAAATGATCTTATTTAAAAACCCAAATTAGAAAAAAAAAAGCTTGTGATGTACTCACTTCAAATACAGTTTATACCAATTTAATACAATTTGAATGTAATTAAAAAACATAGAAACACATTTAAAAATCTTCTCTGAAAATTGTAATTCAAAACGATGTGCGATACTATGCATGACTGTAAAACTTTTATTTTAATGCATAAATCAAGTGATTATGCAGTCTACCATCTTGCTTTCAAATGAGGTCCCTCGATAATCCTGTGTGTGTGTACTTGTATTTATATCTTTGTGAGGTCCGAGAAATGTAAATATCTTGTGGGGACATTTTTTTAGATACTTGTTCAATTGGCAGCGTGATGATGAAGTTCACAAAGACTTAAAGTTAACCCCAAACACCTGTTATTGGCGCCTTTTTCTGCCATAACGTTGCTGCAACTGGCTCGCTGGATTTAGCAAGCTAGCCTAGCCTAAGCTCTGGCGTTGTCTTCTGAGCATGCGCGATTAGTGCACAAAGGGGGGTACGAGCATGGGGGGGAGATGGCCGTTTGATTGATCCAATCCTTTTGTTAATATAAAGACAAGTTTGTGTGTGTGGGGCTTTAATATCGTCCACTCTAAGTATTTAAAGTTTGGACTCATTCTGTCTCCTGTGAAGGCCACGCCACTCGATTTGTTGTAAACCTGGAGGCTGTGACTATTGTGCTTTGCCCTAAAGCGTTGCCTCTTCTTGCAGTTGATCGTAAGCGAAGCAGCAAATATCTTTCAGGTATGTTCAGCTCTGCCTTTTTCTTTTCTGTCTGTACAAAGGCTGGGCTCCCCTTTTCCTGTGGCGGCTGCTGATTGTTCTCTTCCACTCCTGGACTGCAGTTTAGTTTTGAACCTGATGTTACGAACCAGAATTCACTGACCAGTGACAGGGACTGAACTGCTGTCAAAGTCCAGCAGAAGTAGCAGCTTTGGGCTGTACCTGCTTTATTTTATATTGAAAAATAGAGGCAATGTAAGGGTAGATTGTTCAAAAAAAGCTTTAACATGGTCATCCATCCATACTCGAACCCAATGGTTCCCAAACTTCCTCTATGAGGACCCACGTTTTAACGAGGACCCAAATTATAATTATAAATCGTGACAAAACCTCTCATATCAAATTAATCATTTCCAGGAGATGTTGGGTAAATGATAACTTCATTTAATAAATCCTTTCTTACATTGAGTTGCAGAAAATATAGTCTTCAAGGTAGTAGTGGACATTTTTTGGGGGAAAATACAGTTTTAAAAAACAATTATTCCAGACGTTACCACCAGCAACCCCATTTCTTCCTGAAAAATGTAGTCCTTATCTGAGATTAGCAGACACCACAAAATACTGACCCTGCCCTATGTTAGATATAGACTGAGCTCTACAGTTTCAACATTAATTCTGTCGCAAACTAAACATGTTTTCATCAAATTTAAATAAAATAAAATGAAGTACTCTAAAAAAAGAGGTTTGTTTGAATAATTAGTTGTTAAATGGTCACCAATCACATTTTATGAATACTTGTACAATTCTGATGCGGGTGAACATAGACTTACAGTAAAAGTGGTGATTTTATTATGCTTTATTGTTTAGTAAATCTTTACTCTTGGTCCAAGTATGAGATAAAGAATGGATGGCACGGCAAATGTACGTTGCCGTGTTAGCATACATGCTACTTGTGCTGGTGCTTTGGGGCATTTGGCTGCTTATCTGCAATGCTGCTTTGCAAGCTGCTTGATTCACTCCATACAGAGCGTAAGCTCACATTTAAAGGGACAGTCATCATGAAACACCACAGAACACAACCAATCAAGTGAAAACCCTTTGGGTAGGAGCACTTCCTGGACTCTCTGGATCGAAGACATGCGGAAAAACCCCAAACACTTATATAAATTATTAAATGCTTTTAATATAATGGCATGGTCGTGTTGAACATTTTAAAATACCATGCATTTCAAACCCAAGCCAATACAACCCAGATGGATGTCAGGTTGTGACCTCTAAAAGGGACATATGAAAATCCACTAGATGGAGGCAAGTCGCACTTTTCCTATGTTTCGATAAAGCCCAGATTCCACTGAGTGGACTGGTTTGGTTTAGCTGGATAAGTTGGACATTTATCAGCATTTTCATTGTTAGACGCTGAAATCGGAACCAAAATAACCAATCTATACCATCCCAGTTTCTGGCACCCTTTCTGATAGGGTACCAACCAAGCAAGTGGTCCCGTTCTGTGAGGTCGGGACCACAATTGAAGAAAATGGTGGTGTTTTCCCAAGCACCCTTCATCAAAACAAAGCTTGTTGTCTTCTGCTGTTTTGCCGACAAACCTATCACCATTTGGCCCACCCACACCCACAGTGGAAATACAAGCCATAGTACTATTTGGCTAGCCTAGCTCATGCCAGACCGCACCTCTGTCTCATTTGAAATTGAGTATGGGTCTGAAAAGGGTGGAGTTACCTCTCAATTTCAAGAGGCGTGACAAATGGAAGTAGGTCAAAATTCCTCTGCACGTCGTTGAATAGACCGACAAGCAATGAGACCAATGATCCGCATGACGTACTATGGCTATCAAGTAACCAACTTTTGCCAGTTTTGCAAACAAAGTTTAAGAACAGCTGGTGTCAACAACAACTGCCAAATCAGAAGACAGACGCTCTTCAGTTACCACCATGAAGCCAGGCTACTGCACGGTGTAAACAAAGCTTAAAGTGGATTCCTGTTCCATAAAATCTGTTTGACTGCCTGAGGACCAACCAATGAAAATGCGAATAAGCGAGTGTGTGACATTCCGAGCTGAACCGCACTGTCCTGCTCAGTGGAAACATATTCTGGTGTTCCTCTATATATTTTCTTTCAATTAGACTTCATTTCTGGATTTTCATATCTACATATCCCAAGTGTGTTCTTCCATGGTGGTACTAAGTGGGCAAATTATGCAGGTCCCAAATGGTTTCCGTAACAAGGACCCCTCATGAGAACCCCATGTGGGCAAATTTGGGTGGGGCCACCATGGAAACCAGGAACAAACCCTATTTTGACATAATTTGTCAACTTTATGGGGCCCACAAGGACATCCTGGTTTGGATACCCTTCTCGAGGCCACCAGCCTATATCGCACTGGTGATTCCGGGTGATTCTGGGTGGTGGAACGCCATTAGAAGATGGTTTCTGGTTCCACAAGATCTGTTTGACTCGCTGATGAAGTCTTGTGGCCAAAAATGCAGCAGCATATGCGCATTTTAAAGGGTTGAACATGGCAATGTCGTTACTTTAAAGGCATTTAATAATTTAAAAGAAAGTAGTTTGGCGTTTTCTTTGACAATGTTGGTACAATTCGTCAACTGTGTCAAAAGAAACGTAAATAATGCCACTGTATATTTACAGTGAATGTAAATATGTACTCGAGCGCATGTATGCCACGTGGATATTTTCTACCACACCTGTTGCGGCATCTCCTCTTCCTTTGGCTCAAGTTCTGCTCCTCTTGTTCTTCTTCTTCCTCTGGTGTCTGGAAAACTCTGCTGACCCCTCCAACCCGTCAATTGTTGGCTTCGGTTTCACTCCGATTTTAGAAAGTGCAAGGCAGCAATCCAACGCTTTTGCTTTTAAGGCCGTGAAATTGAGATGAAATGCCAAGGGTTTACTTTTGAAAATGAAATGTTTTAATGGGAGTTCTGAGATTAAGGGGAAATGTCGGTTGAAGATCAAGTCAGAGATGGAATCAGCACTCGTATGAAACTGAATATAGCTTTCTTCTCCTAACCCTCGCCTCTCTCGCTTTATCTTCATGTGTCCAGCTCGCAGCTCAAGTCCTGGACGAGCTTGATGATGAGGACATTGGATTCGGCCTGGTGGATGAAAAGAAAGACTCTGCTGTTGCTAAGAAGCTGGGTAAGCCTGTAAACAGCCTGTTTGTCAATAGTGATGGAAAAGAAAATCTTTGGCTAGTTTACATGATGTTTTCATCATATTTCTCCGCATATTTTCACTTCATGTGTCCAATTAAGCAACACCCAGTTATCTCCTTAATGTTGTCATATATGCTCTTTAGAGGGTATAAATGTATGCATTTAACCTGTAAAGTGTCTTAAATATACTCTGTAGCTGAAAAATAGTTATTTACATAATCACTATTGAAAATCTTTGTGTTTAACACCTGTCCATCATCACTTAGGCAATTCAGGCGTTTCCTTTATTGTGAATTAAATGTAAGCTTTAAACTCTTTAAATTATATCAAAAAACAAAAAAATTACACTGAAATTTTCCCCATTACTAAAGAAATGATGTAACTATAAGATGTGACACGTACAGTCAGTATGTGACATGTGAAGCAATCCTGCCCCCAAGTGTTCACCACAGATCACAGCATCTTTTTAATTACAGGTGCCACAGCTGTAGTTGAGTGGACCAATGGTAACTAATAAATTCCTTCTCTCTATATATAATATATAGAAAGAGAGAATTTAAGATTTTGCCAATTGTTACAGAAACCAGAATATACTGTATAAGCGGGTGTACAACCATTTGTTTGTCTTCCAGATGTTGCTGTATGAAATATGAATATTCTATTTAGTAAGTTAATTTACACAAATGAGTTGTTTCCAGGTGACAGGAAATAAGAAGTTAATAAGACTTCACTAGTTGCAAACTGGTTACCTGGCAAGATACTTACAGCTCGTTTCAGGTCTTCATCAACAAAACTTGATGTCAGTTTAGTCAATTATGTTCCAGTTTAGAGGGGGGCCACATCCAGTTTACTTCAAGTGCCGGTCCCAAGCCTGGATAAATGGGAGGGTTGGCTCAGGAAGGGCATCAGGTGTAAAAAACGATCTGCTGTGCCAAGACTCAGCTGACATAGGGCGATAGGCGGGGTCACACCCTGGACAGTTTGTTTCAAGAGTGCTAACCACTACACCAACCGTGTGGCCAGGGAGAAGACAAAAAAAACATATAATGTCAATAAAGTTATCTTGAATCTTGTCAACACTATTTCTCTCTCCAGGTCTGGAAGAGGTTGAGAGCATCTACATCTTTGCAGACAATGAGATCATCGAGTACGACGGAGAATTGGCCGCTGACACACTGGTGGAGTTCATCTATGACGTACGTCCAGTCTCTAACGTCCGTACGTCACATATAAATACAGGGAATTGGTGACGCTAATCAATTTCTCTCTTCACTCCTGCAGGTGATTGAAGACCCAGTGGAGATTATTGGCAACGAGCGGGAGCTGAAGGGCTTCTTCAACTTGGACGAGGTCATCAGACTGGTCGGATATTTCAAGAGCCAAAGATCTGTTCGTAGGTTGAAGACTTAAAAATATTTGTACTTTTTTTTATCATCACAGATTGCCATTAAAAAAGCACTGAAAAATAAGTCGATCGGAATAATTGTAGTAAAATGGTGCAAAGTGCCACAAGGGGGAGCCTGCATCTTTACATTCCAGTCATTCCAGGACCTTATGATTTAAAACGATCACACAAAATATAATTATATATTTTTACTAACATGTTTTCATACCATAACAACCTATTGTCACATTTTTTTGGTCACATTGTTATTGTTTTTATGAAGTTCGCGTCATTGCTTCATCCGTTTTCGTACAAAGCGAAATGCGGCACAAAACAACACTGCCCATTAAGACACAATACCTTAAAATATAACATAACACAACACCATGTGTACAAATATGAAACATGACACAAAAGAGACAAATAATCTTATTTGTGCCTGTATCTTAAAAGCTTATGAATTTGAACCAAATGCAGGTCGAGTACAAACAAATGGCTCTTGCGGTTAACGTTTAGGACTCTAAAAACACTAAATTAAAGATAAATAATATCATTCATCGCATTTATTTTGGTCAGAGTAACTGCAGCAATAGATTTTCACCCCATGCCTAGTCATGATCATAACTTAAAAAAGTAATTTTCTCCATCCAGACTTCATGGAGTTCGACGATGCTGCTGAGGAGTTCCACCCCTTTGTCAAATTCTATGCCACGTTTGACAATAAGGTTTGAACCCGCATTAGCATTTTTAGCACACGTTTTTTGTATTTTCTGTCCGGTTAAGCTCACGTTTAATATATAACCTCAGATTGCGAGGAAGCTGAAGCTGAAGCTCAACGAAGTTGATTTCTACGAGCCGTTCATGGAGGAACCCGACACCATTCCAGGAAAGCCCTACATCGAGTCTGAGCTCGTCGACTACATCGAACAACACGACAGGTGAGACCCCAAACTGTTGTGATGTCAAAATAACGTCACCTATGACTATCGGAGGCAATTAAAACGACCTGGGGGCCACAGGTAAAAGGGACACATGGGGCCCCTACTTTGGACGTAGTTATATTTACAACGATGCTGTTGTTGCAGTTTGCTGAACAAAGTCATGCATAAAAGTTTTAAGGGTGTTCCTACAGGAATTTTGTTGCTATGGAACAGGGGCACCATAAGTGGGGGGGTCAATTCTCAAGCCAAACATTGCGTATATTTCATTGCTGTGACCAGACTTGAGTCTTTTTGATAAAAAGGAGGGTGAAAAGGAGTAGTTTAAAGGGTAATAGTTTCGGCAACTGGTCAGAATTCCTCCTGAACCACTTCCTTTTGAGGACGTCCCAGTACATCGCACTGGGTGGAGACACTGATGTGGACCCAGAAACCACTGGAGGGGATAGGGACGTCTGGAATGCTTTCCCCGCCATCCGATACCGGATAAGTAAAATGCATAAATAAATGTTTAAAATAAATTAAATGATGCTGTGATTGTTTCAGGCCCACACTGAGAAAACTTGAACCTCACAGCATGTATGAGATCTGGGTAAGAGAAAAAAAAGTCACCTACTTCTCAGATTAACTTCTTTCCAGTGAGTAAATCCTCGTTGTATCCCTCTTTCTCCGCAAACAGGAGGATGACATTAATGGAGAACACATTGTTGCCTTTGCTGAGGAAGATGACCCTGGTACTTGTATATTTAATTGGTGATTAGATCATTTAGATAACCAATACTCCACCATATCTGACTTTTGAAATTTCCCCTCCCTAGATGGTTTTGAATTCCTGGAGATCCTGAAGGAAGTGGCACGTGAAAACACTGATAACCCAAACCTCAGCATCATCTGGATCGACCCTGATAATTTCCCCCTGGTACGAACAACATCTTTAATCATATTTGCAAGTGAACAAATAGTTAGAGAGTTAGAGAACAGTGCCCAAAATGATGTCAGGATACATTGATATAACCATGGCCTTTCTTCTGTCACATTCAGCTGGTTCCTTACTGGGAGAAGACTTTCCGCATCGACCTCTCTACTCCTCAGATTGGTGTTGTTGATGTTGAGGATGTAAGATACCTTTCTAATTTCAGGAAAAATCCAAACATTATAGCACATGGTTGTATGCTTGTAGCGTTGAAGGGGCAAAATGTAAGTATTTTACTTTGAAACGTTTAAAGAATGCACAAAATTTGGTTTGCTGCATGCTAACCAACTAGCGTGCCCATCTTGGAATATCACTTTGTCCCTCAAGAGGTAGTAGTGAGTCTCTGTGTTCTGTAATCTGCCGTCAGTTCCACATGAACAAGTATGTGTAAACTGATTTAATCCTGTTCAGTTTAGCTGTACTCAAGCTAACGTTAGCTAAACATTTGCCCCAATATGCGCACTAGCCAGTAGGGAATCGCCAGAGACACCATGGTACAATATTATACACTATCGTAAGTTTAATTGTACTTTTACCTCTTTAATTAATTTACAACAAAAGGAAACATTTTCATGGTAGATTAATGGACTCAATCACAAGTTTCAGGTCTTGTTTGTTGTCAATTTTGTGAATATTGGTCCGAATTGCTGCTACCACTAAAACAGCGATTTTACAGTCTATTGGTCCCATTTTGAGGAAAACAAAACAACAAAATGTATTAGTAGCAGGTCACGCCTTTGAACTTGTGGTTGCAAGACGTCAACGTGACCCCAGCCAAATCACGTTCAAAAAGCCAAAGTCTTCAAAATGGGAGTTCAGATTCATATGGGCGACGCCACGACTGGTTGCCTCTTGCTTTCTAATTACTGGAGGGGAAACGTATACTGCCCCCTGTATGTTTGGAGTATGAATTTGACAGTTGTTCTTGAATCAATATCTGGTACCTTGGATCCGGTGACTCTCACCACCATAGACGTTATTTTTTTTTAATTTCTGTGCAAAACACAAAAACAGCGAAGCTAGCATTGAACGTAGCCATATCTGATGTTGAGCAGTAACAAAAATGATAGTTTGAAGGACTCACGCACACTGAATCTAAAGTACCAGTCAGATTCATAGACCGTTTAGGCCATGAAATCGCTGTCTTCGGTGGTAGCAGCTGTTGATTGAAATGATTTGTGTGTCATCGTTGGCAGGCCGACAGTGTGTGGATGGAAATGGACGACCCGGACGACATGCCCTCAGCTGATGAGCTGGAGCAGTGGATCGAAGACGTTCTGTCCGGAAAGATTGACCCAGATAATGATGACGAGGACGACGATGATGATGATGATGATGATGATGATGATGATGATGATGATGATGGCGATGATGATGACGATGATGCGCGATGATGATGACGTGACGAAGATGATGATGATGATGATGACGAGCGACGATGATGACGAATAAATTTTGACCACCATTTTTTTTACATCATACTTTAGCCAGTTACGGCAAAATATAAGCAGTACCAGATTTCTTTTTTGTGACATCTCGCAAGCAAACACGCCGTGTCTGGTTGCCTTCTGTACGTTTTCCGACGCGGGACAAGCACTGTGGCCCTATGGGAAATTTTCTATTGTCAGTTAGAGAAGACGATTTTCAAAGAAGCGGAGGAGAAGAAAGAAACACTGTTGACGACCAGCTCTGACGTTCGCGATGAATACGAGCAAAGAGGCAAACAAAAGCTAACGTCACATGCAGCCCAGAGGTTAACCCTCTGTCATTTTTCTCTTTCAATGACATGTTTTCTACTTGAAGAAGAGAAGAAACAAGCAAAGAAGAATAGAAATCGAAACTCACTGGACAGTCTTAAAAATACTGGAGAAAGCCGCCATAAATGTCCAGATAATAAAACAACACAATCTGATTTGTTTCTGCTCTCATATTAAAAAATAAACTTGTGTGTGTGTGTGTATGTATGTTTAAAACAGATTTACTGCTTTGATTAAACATGAATTTAACCATAATTTTATTTATATAACGCCTTTCAAGCAAGCTAATGACGTAACCTGTATCCACGGGATCCCCCGGGACAATGATTAACTGGTAATTTTTGGCACTATTCCTTATAGAAACATGCCATCAAGGTCACTAACCATTAATTACTGTAGTTAATGGTTGACATTAAGATAAAACAAACAAATGATGAACTTTATCCTCTGCCAGTAACTCACAAGCCATAAAAACAGCCAATGTGGCCATAGCACTTCAGATTGCTGCATACAGAGAAACCTCTTGCAATGTTTTTGTTCATGTTGCTGTTCTGTGGCCTCGCCGTGGCCCAGGATGCTCTTCGGTCACTCATTGGATGGACATACGTTCCATGTTTTGAACAGGAAGGAAAGGCACCAGACGCCTATCCGCCCTGCTATCCACCAAAAGGGGTTATCTTAGAACTTCTATATGCTTGGTGCATATTTTGCGTAACGTGTTGTAGTGCTTCCGGTTTAGGGTCACTGTTGAATATGTGACCAGTTTAGATTATGTGTCACTTGATTATGTTGGCCTAACGTTACAGCTACAAATCAAATGACACGTAATCTAAACTAGTTAATGTTAGCGTTAGCAAGCCAATGACGTAACCTGTATCCACGGGATCCCCCGGGACAACGATTAACTGGTAATTTTTGGCACTATTCCTTATAGAAACATGCCATCAAGGTCACTAACCATTAATTACTGTAGTTAATGGTTGACATTAAGATAAATCAAACAAATGATGAACTTTATCCTCTGCCAGTAACTCACAAGCCATAAAAACAGCCAATGTGGCCATAGCACTTCAGATTGCTGCATACAGAGAAACCTCTTGCAATGTTTTTGTTCATGTTGCTGTTCTGTGGCCTCGCCGTGGCCCAGGATGCTCTTGAAGTTGCTGAAACGGAGACATCTGGGACAAAGTCTCTCTTCTATACTGACATGTGTGACCAGCTGAAAGAGCTCGCTGCCATGAAGGAAAGAGTGGAAGCGTTGGAAAACCAACTGATTGAGCACAAAAAATGCCAGGGTAAAGTAGAGCTTTTACAGAGTCTGATGATAACGGCTGACAATAGCCCCCATGGGATGGTCCGAAAACCAAGACCTGATGTCTACCAATGTTTATGATTTATGTGTGTCAAATTCCAAAATATGTTTTAAACAACAACATTTGCAAAGCTGTTTACTTCAAGGGTAGCCATGTTTGGGGTTTCTTTGCTCGTTCATAGCATCAAAGCTCTTGTATTTCTTTGGAGTGCTGTCATATGTATCATATCAATTGGTCCTCATTTTCTCTTTTGTTGTGGATGCAGAAAATGGGAAGGTTGTTTTCAGTGTGGCAGCACAAGCAAGTGGACACATTGGCCCTTTCAACACAGAAACAACACTCATCTACAACTCAGTGCTGACAAACATCGGTGGCGCCTACAATCAATACACAGGTAATAGAGTGATGCCTGATTCATCCTCTGTTTTTGACAACTGTCGCCTGAGATGGACAAGTTAGGCTACAACCATATGAAAAAAATCTAGACAAGCCTTTTTTAGCCACGTATATCTTAATGGCCATTATTCTAGACCTGCAATATTCCGATATCTTCAAGTGCTTCAGTTAGTTTGCACAGGATTCTGTACCTTTGAACGCGTTTTGTGGCAGCGATCCACCTCTGCCATCGGGATCTTGGTTGATCCAATAAAATGTCCTCCCACTGGCTTGTCCTCTACTGAATACAATACCAGTGAAGAGAAGAGTTTCCTGACACATTTTCTTTTATATACCCGATATGGACAAAAGTATTTGGCCACACCTGTTAAGTTTTGAATTCAGGTGTCTAAGTCAGGCTTTGAGCTTTAGACCCCTTATCTCCAATGAAGGAGAATCTTAACTCTTCAGCATACCAAGACATTTTGGACAATGCTATGCTTCCAACCTTGTGGCAACAGTTTGAGGAAGTCCCTTTACTATCCCAAAATGACAGTGTCCCTTTGCAGAAAGTAAGGACTATAAAGACATGGTTTGACTTTGGCGGCGCCTGGTCTTCAGTCAGCCTTAAAGGGCACATGTCACCCCTCACTGTGCTTCACTGGCTACCCTTAGCCGCCCACATCAAATTTGCAGCATTCACTGATGCTAGCCTACAAAGGGCTTCCTGGGTCTGCTCCGACCTACTTAAATGCTCTCGTAAAGGCTTATTATGTTATCCTTCGAGTACTCTGTTCATCAAAGGATTGTCGTCTGGCGGTGCCAACACCCCGCACAAGACAATCCAGACTCTTTTCATGTGTCGTTTAACTCTGGTGGAATGACCTACTGAGGGTTACCAGAACAGGGGCGTCCCTGTCTATCTTCAAGAAGCTGTTGAAGACCATCTTCGCATCTACCTTAGAAATGTGTTGACTGACAACAAGGGTACAGCCACTTTATTCACTCAGGCTTTATTTACCACGTCAATAACGTTGTTTCCACAGGAATCTTCTCTGCACCTGTAACGGGCGTTTACTACTTCACCCTCTTCTTTCACTCTGGAGGAGCACACGCAACTCACCTGACCCTCATGAAGAACAACGAGCATTTGGTCTTGACCTCTGACCACGAGACGTCACATGACGGGGCCGATAACGGAGGCAACGCCGTGTTTGTCCACCTGCAGCCAAACGACCAGGTGTTTGTGCGAATGCGTGCGAATTCCCACATTTGGGCAACGGCAAGAATGACCAGCTTTAGTGGTTTTCTGCTGAGTGGATGTTGAGAGAAAGAGAGTAAATAAGATATGAGATAACAGCATTTTGTTTGTCTTTCATTTACTTCTTCCCCCAATAGTTCTTTTGTTGCATCAAAGTAATCTACAACTTATTTCTACATTATCCCCGCTCAGTGAATTGTTCCCAATTGTATTTTACTCTTTTTGATCTTCCCATAATCAAATTTTTTAACTTTACTGAGACAACTAATGTAAAAAATTAAGATTAATCTTTAATCGTTGTCATTGGGTCTTATCAGTGCAACAGCAACAACTGTAAAATATTGTTTTATTTGTCAATAAATCCATCCAGTCGGTACAAATGATACATGGACACTTTACAGCAATATCAAAAATAGTTTTTATTTAATTTCTTTAAAGCCAACACCAAACCATTAAAAAAATATATTCAACAGCCATTTAAATCATGATTTACAAAAGACATTTCCTAATAATACTGCCAATAAACAATCTAAACAATATACAATTTATAGTAAAGAAAAATGTAGATGAAGAAAAAGCTTGTATTTTTAAATCTAATCATCTAGTTGTGTGAATACATTAGATAAAAATAAAACGTTGATTTTCAAAAATGTATAATAGGTTGATTTTGCATTGCTTTTCTAGTCTTGTATGATAAAGTGTGTGTGGCATATGAATATGAATGCACAGACAATTTCTCAATATTTGTTCTCTATATGTAAAAGTCACCATCTATCCTTTAAAAAAAAAAATCTAAATTTAAGCTCTACTACTTTTCCCGGCACAGATAATCAGAGGGTCTGAGTTTTTGCCATTTTGTGTAAGATGTGGACTGAAATACGGCAAAATCTCGCCGCCGAATGAGCAGTTCTTAAACGTATATATGTGAGACTGAGCGATTGCGTCGTAGAAGGACACAAGGCCTTCTTTGTAATCCACGAACACTCCCACCTTCTGCGGTTTCACATTCAGAGAAAGGCTGACAGGTGGCGCCGCCAGAGCGGCGTAATTTCTCTCCTCGTAATGTACAATCACCCAGAAACCTTTGCCCGGTTTCAGCGAGAGCTCCCCCTTGCGGTTTGCGTCACGTCTCGCCACACCCAGGTCCCACCCGGTCTTGTTGCTGACCCCTACCTCCCAGTACGACCTTCTCGAAGTCAAGCTGTTGACCGCCATGACGCTGCCAAACAGGTCGAACCTCTCCGGAGTGTTCGGAACGTTTCTGTAATTTCCTCCATCTCTGACTGTCTTCCCATCATCCGAGAGAACAAGGCACTGATGAGCAGTGAGTGGGTCCAGTCGTATGTCCACTGCGGTAGAAAATACAGTAGAAAAATCACAAAAGAGTCATTATTGTATCGGTAAAAAATCCATGCAATAATAGTCTCAGTACAGCTGTGGAGATTAAAACCAGATCACATTGATTAGTAATGCCAGAAATGTTTGATTCATTTAATCTGAAATTGTCAAGTATGGATTAAAACTGTACATTGTCAGTGTAGAAAACTGATAAATTATGAAATTCTTTATTGGTATCTGCTTGTTTGTGGTGTGTAGCTATAAGTAATGTTGTGATATGCAAGTATACGCTGTACAGCCACTACAAAAGGGTCAGGATTCCATTGTCACCAATGCACTCAAAATAATTCGTTGTGGTGGGAACGTTGGTCATGTTCATTTGAAAACTAGTTAAAAAATACAGTTTCTGTCGTTAATTACATGCTCTACTGTAGCACATAACTAGCACAGCAGCCTGGTTACCAAACGGCAGCCATGATGAGTCAGCAGGGGAAAAACACTGCTCCAAACAGACGAGCTGTTAGCCTGATGCTAACATGACTCCCACTGCTGACGGACTTTCACAAAAGTAAGTAGATATTACTGTTACAGCTTAGGTTTATGTGTCTTGAGTATATTAGGTTCGGTAGATGGTGTAATGTGAGGTGAGGTAGATAGCATTAGCTTGCTAGTGCCCTTCTCTGATGGGAAACCCATGCACAGCACATTATTAGCATTAGCGCCGTCATTATTGAGCCTAGTTTTGAATCACAAAATGATCTGTGGCTTAAGCTATCCTTGATTAAAAAAACAAATGATTTGTTTTTGATCCAGAAACACACCTGAAAACGAGGGAGTTCTCTTGAGTTCTGTGGAGACACAAATTGACAAAAAATAAAATAACAAACCTTTTCGTCTAATCCGAACAATTTTACAACTTCCACAAAGCATAAATGTTGTGTTTTTCTCTGCCTCAAGACCTCATGACCCTCCTCCACTCACCAACAGACGAGAGTTTGTCAAGTTTCTGGTGAATTTGTTCCATCATGGTTGACGTTGTAGTTCTCAGGGAACCAAAGGAGAATGAAGTGTCGACACTTACATTTGTCAAACTTCTGTCCAGAGAAATCTGATGTGAGAAATGTGATTTCAAAAGGGAAAACGATCTCCTTGTCAGTATGTATCAGTAGTTTGTTTTGTTTTTTAAATGACACAATTATCGAATTCTCCAAACTCACCTGCAAGTCTCGGTTGATGTCCAATTCATCTATGGTCTTTTTCAGTTTACCAATTTCTCTCTCCAGCTTCTGGATGAGGTCGCTCGCTTCCGTCTGTAACTTGTGTCTCCTGTAAGTAACGCAAACTCAATCATGTGATCGATCAGTGCGTTTACATGCATGTCAAAAGTCCGTTTTCTTAATGTCATGCAAACACATTAGTCCGTCTAAGATCGAGCTAGTGGTAGACAGACTAACACACCTGGACAATGCGATTTATAGTCCGATTAATCCTACATGTATAAGCTTAGTCGGACTGGAGTGCAGAAACAAACCTGTCCTCCAGAGGCTGAAGAGCTTTCTGCCGAGCGTCCACCACAATTTGCATCACCTCCATGAACACACTGTTAATCTCCATCCACTCGGCATCCAAGTTAATCTGAGAAGAGTGAAGGACACATGAGGTGGAACAAGAAATACTAATAGGCGCCACATTTTAATAAAGACATGAAATGGAAATCCAGTTGACCTTGCAGCTTTTTACGGATGATGTGACTTCGGCCACCTTGTTCTTCCTGATGTGAATGTGCTGCAGTATCTCCGCTTTCCTATAGTCTTGTTTTGCCTTGAATGAAGTATAAAAAAAAGAAGTAAAATACTCACTTTCGAGGCTAATAGAAAGAAAGTTTATTGTTCATATATAGCCAATGGTGTGGGCCGAGGGAAAACACTGAATATTGTACCATCATGTTGAAATGACTGACTGTGTTATATGAAGTGCGGCACCTTTAGCAGTTTTTGAGCTTCCTTCTCCTTCTCTTCAGGACATTTGACTCTTTCCTGAGTTGTAGTCATTGGAGGCTTCTGCCTCTCTTGCACCTGCACCTGAGAGAAAGCGCAATTTCAGTGCTGACTATTTTCACTAAGGCGTCACGTTAAGTTTAAATAAGTAGAACATCCTGTACCTGCTGTGCACCAGCGGAAAAATCAAGCCCTCTGCGAGCTCTGTCAAATTTACTGGTACTTGGTTGTGACGACTGAGGAGGAGGAGTCTTGAAGACTGTAGAGAAAGATAAAATACCACGGTCAGACGTGCATTAATTGTAACTGCCTCGTATTACAACTGTAGAACTTGTAATACTTACATGTTTCATTTGCCCCCTTCACTGTCACGTTAGCAAATGCAGGGTAAATTTGGGTACTGACAGTCTGGGACACGAAGACAGGCTGTTGGAGGAAAAATGAAGTACCATACATTTTTACTCAACCTAAAGCTTTAGTATTATCCATGAATCATTCTGGGTAAAGTAGAGTTAAAAGTGCGGTGCCTTGTAGAACTTCCTGTAGTACATAAGCACAAGGAGACATTGATAAGTAAAAATATTATTATTGTTGTTATTTTGAAACTGGCTAATAAAATAAGAACAGAAAAAAATGATCCCATTAGAAATTTAGACATTTAAAAATTGGTCAAATAAGAACTAGCAGCACAGGGAGAGCAGTGGGAAATTCGGAACGACTCAACCCCACGAGCTTTCCTTCGACTGTGTTAAGGGATGCAAGAAAACTTGTCAAACATGTGTATACAAGTAAAAAAAATATCCTAATAAGTCAAATTAATAAGTGCTAAATCCACATCGAGACTTAGGGTACGGAACGCAAAACTTGTATCTTCACTTCGCTCTTCTCTTCCAAGTGTATTGGAGAAACTATGTAGCCTTCAGTTAGCATCAAAACTCAAAATATGTTACAACATTGTACAACAGATTAGAAAGAGTCACAAAAACAACAACAAAAACTCAATTTAAAATGTTATATAGTAGCATAGCTGTGGTTGAAATGACTGTACCTCATTACCAGTGTTGAATTGAAAGGCTTGGTTTATTGTTGCTGCGTCCTGCTGATTCCCAACCACTGTGTAGAAAATAGATCGGCTCAATATATATAACCCTTTATTTCATTTTTGAAACAAACCAATTATAAAACCTACTTGACTGGATCATGTCCATCACTGAGGCCTCAGTGGCTGTATTGGTTAGGGTAACCTCAAAGAGGTTTGGAGATGCAGGGACGCTCTGTAAAAAGAGACGGAAGATAAACTACATTTTCATGTTAACGTTGAATTTACATTTTATTTCCCTATCCAAATGATAGGTTCTACAATGGAGAATTGTTGTCCTCGAATTTGACCTCCTTGCTTTCGCTCGGATGAACATACCTCGTTTTTGACCGAGAGATTTCTCCAGTTGTACTCGTCGCTCTTTGCAACGCTCGCTCCCTTCGACCTGCATTCCGTCTGATGGATTCTCAGACCCTGGTCGGTCGTGAGTTCAGACCAGCCGCAGTGGCAAACCTGGCGCTTCATGTCTGTTTGAGACATGGAAGAATTCATTCACATGTTAGTAAGTACGATTTATTCCTAAAACATTGGTAGCTTACCAAGCTTGTGCTTATTATGCTCGTTTAAAAAATTGTTTTTGAAGAGGCAAAGGTCAAAGTTTGTGTCCCTGCCACTACCTGACAAGGCAACAAGACAAAATTTTCATTTTAGTCATCCTAAAAGCGCCTCTTTTGCAGCTCAAACAGCTTCCACACGTCTCGGAAGACTTTCCTCAAGGTTTGGAAGTGTTCCTATGGGAATTGGTGTCCATTTGTTCTATAGAGCTTTGATGATGTCACACACTGGTGTTGGACAAGAAGGCCTGGCTCACAATATCTGTTGCAGTTCATCCCAAAAGACGCTTTCCTTCCTCAAACTGTTGCCACAAAGTTGGAAGCGCAGCATTGTCCAAAATGTCTTGGTATGCTAAAGCGTTAATATTGCCCTTCATTGGAGATACGGGGCCTACCCCAAAGCCAGAGGTGTGGCCGAATGCTCGAGTCCATATTGTGTACCTTAGGCGAGCTGTTGTTAGCCACTGTTAGCAATACCAGTCAGTAAGAATGCTCTACAGGGTATTTTGCCCTCACCAACAGTGTAGCAACATTTGCACTGATGTCTACGACTAACTTAATGTTCAACAAAAAAGACAGAAGTGCTCCAATTTTCCAAGTTTAAAATTCAACCAAAGGGACATTGCTGTTGAAACCTCTGTCAAGGAACTGGGGAATTCTTAATCTAGTAAGTGCATTTACAGAGGATCCTGAAAGAAGACAGAAGAATCAGTTCTTTACTCACTAGACCTCATAGAAGTAGCGAAGATGTCCGTCAACGGCTCTTCTAGTTCAATTTTTGATCCTGGGAAGGTAATCGCAGGAAGGTAGCCCTTAGATGTGATCTGCTTGCTCTCCGGGATCTTCATTCCCTTTGGCGTGCATCCCATTATTCCCTGGTGAGTTCTCAGGCCGTGGTGGGTTGTGATTTCGGACCAGCCGCAGGAGCAAACCTGGAGGCTCTTGTCTGATGAGACATTATGGACAAATTTACTCAGATTGTGGAAATCTATGTGAGTGACCCTAGATAGTGACCAGTGTGTGCAGGGTCAACTTTGACATTGTTAAGACAAGAAATGCAAGAAAAAAAAATAGGCACACGTTGAAAGGGTACTGCACTTGTTAGTATCAAAAAGTTTGAGCAAAAACAGAAATAAAACCATATATATTGAACTTCATTAACTTAATCATTGTTCTCGTAGGCTTATTTCGGATGATTTATGAGTCCTATGATAAATTGGTTGGTCTCTGTTGGATCCTGGTTTAAAATGTAAACGTGTATTTACCAGATTTCTTTGGAGTATTGAAGATGACTGGCTCCGTCAGTTTAAATGGGCTTCCAAAGGTGAGCTGACGAAGGTAGTGACCCGTTGAGAACTGCTGACTCTCTGGGATCTGCAATCCCTTTGGTGTGCATCCCATTTTCCCCTGGTGAGTTCTCAGGCCCTGGTAGGTTGTGATTTTGGACCAGCCACAGTAGGAGCAAGTCTGCAGACTCATGTTGGACGTGTTGAATATCTGCGAGAAACATTTGTACATTGGTGGTACACGTACCACATTTTGAGAAGCAGGGATCTATACAAAAATCAACTTCCACGAGTCCAAAACTAGATAATATTTTTTAATCAGAAAGCACCTTTCTTTAAGACAAATATAATTTAATTTTGACTTCAATTTGATTTAGCTGCCTCACTGCTTTATTTCATGGAAGAAAATCTTTTAAATCTTTCTAAATTGAATACCTAATGTAATGCTCATTGAACTCGTTCTACTCTTGGGTGTGTATTTGCTACCACTTCACTATTACTTTCATTTACCTTGAATTGTAACTTTTGGATGTGCAGTAGTGACAGTTTTTTTCTGCCCTCCAGTGGCAGGGAATATATTGTACACTGGTATCAACTAAAAGTCACAAAAGCCAAGTTGTGGGTGGTGATGTGGGAAATCGCCAAGAACACGTCGTCTTTTATCATTATTAACTATTGTGAAAGTCAAAGTGTATTAACATGAATATTGAATCTGTGCCATGCTGTTTACTTCCTAAAACAAACTTAATGTCTATGTATGAACAAAAGTCATTCTGATATGTGCTATTTGATTACTTTTTTTATGTTTATATTTTGTATGGTTTATGCACACACCCACTGTGTGTTTTAAACACACCCTGAAACTAGTTTTGTTGAATGCACTGCCTTTTTCCCTCAAGCACCATCAAACTTTTTCCACATTTTTAACATTTACTCAGGACTAAAATATAATATATATGTAAATAATATAAACAAGAATGATATACACACTGACTTTAAAGGTATAAACTACTTTGAATATTAGTTCCTAGTTTATTCTGATGTTTTTTGTCGCGCAGTCATTAAAACATTTCCAGATATTCTTTATAAAGTGTTGAAATAATAAAACAGGAACATAAAAAAACAGCAGCTTACCCTGCACCCAGCAGCAGCTCCGTGTGTAATGTGAGTGTTATCATGTGAGCGTGATCAGTTTGACTCTCTATTTACTCTCCACAGTTTCAGTTTCGTTTCATACAAAACAATCCTGAGGCTTTCTTTTAATCAACACCCAAGTCACTCAGAGTTTCGGTTGAATGCCACATCACTTAAAAATGAAATCACACAATAAAATTTAGGAACTGAAATAAGTCAAATGGGGTAAGGAAATTTTGGCTGGATTTGCTAGATAGTTTTAAGAATTCTAGCCACGTTGAGACTCAAAATAAGCGCCAAAAACTAGACAAAACTTGACAATTTCTTAAACATACTGCGGGTTGTGTGGTATATTGACTGTATCATTTACAACATCTTTCAAGCATAGTATCGAATTACCACACTTAAAATCATGCACAAATTTGCAGACTCCAACTAAAGACTAAAGTCGGGATTTCATGCAAACCATTGGTTTGGCTTGTTACTGGAAGTTAAAACCTTAAGTAAACTGTAATATCTTATGAAAACAAAGTAAAGTTTTCTTAAAATTATTGTTTTTCTTGTGCAAATCTTGCCCGCCAATATTATTTTTAGGCAAATAAGCAACATTATTCATAATCCTTTCTCACTTTTTTTATCCACATCAACATCAACACATACATATAGGTTGCTTACATTAATAATAACAAATATAAACAACAGGTGTTGTTCCAAAAAATTTATTTTTATACTACCATTTAAAAGAGCCGTTACAAACAGACCAGTCCAGAAAACAAGGTAAAAGCTAAAGGGGGGGAAAAGAAACAATGCTATTCAATGCTAGCAGGAGTTGTGAGTTATCTATGTTTGAAAACAGTTTAATGCATGTTGATATAGTAGATACATGTTTGTTTGGTTGTTAATTGATAGAATAATTTAATTTAACATTACAGACTTAATTCCTTTTTAAAAAAAAAAACATTTCAACATCTCTCAACAAAAGCTGCAGGAAAAACAGATATGCTAAGCCAATGCTAACAGGACGTGTAGGTAAACGACAGATTATAGTCTGTGTCTGAAAGTAGCTTTAGTTGCTAAAGATTTTAGCATATGTGTGATATGTGAGGTTTGATTCATTCACATGACAGACTTTAGTTGTTTTATTTGAAATAGTTTTAAGTTGATGAAAAAGATAAGTAAGCTAACTCAATCCTAATTGAACACGTAGGTGAACTATGGATTTTAGCATACGTCTGAATCCAGCTATATGCAGGGATGTCCGTCCATCCATCCATCCATTCATCCATTCATCCATCTTTAACGCTGGCCGGGGGCGCTGGTGCCAATCCCAGCTGACATAGGGCGAAAGGCGGGGTACACACAGAGACAGACAACCATTCACTCTCACACTTACACCTATGGTCAATTTAGATTGACCAATTTGCCTAATCCCCAAATCTGCATGTTTTTGGAATTAGGGAGGAAACCAGAGAACCCTGAGAAAATCCACACATACACGGCGAGAACATGCAAACTCCACACAGAAAGGCCTATTATGCAGATATGTAGTTAGGTAAATATTTGTGTATTTTGTGCTGTCTACTAAGCCCTAAATTATTGGCCCTTGCCCCACGAGGCTAATTCCAGAGACGACTGATCCCGACATCGTTCGCGTCCATGTCCCATTCACAGGAGAAATAATCAAAGGATTGCTGTTTTTATCATCTTGTTTCTGGTGTGGACTGAAATACGGGAGAAGTTCTTCGGTGAATGAACACTTTGTGAAAGAATATATGTGAGACTGAGTTGTCAAATTGTAGAAAGAGACCAGTCCTTCCTCGTAATCCACGAACACTCCCACCCTCTGAGGTTTCTCTTGCAGGGAAAGCCCGTGTGGCGGCGCTGTCAGAGCTGCAAACTTTTCGTCTCCGTAATGAACGATCACCCAGTAACCGTTGTCTGGGTTCAATGAGAGCTTCCCTTTGCGGTTTGCGTCAACTCTCGCCACACCCAGGTCCCACCCGGTCTTCTTGTTGGTCTCCACTTCCCAGTAAGACCTCCCGGAGCTCAAGCTGTTGACACCCAGGATGCTACCAAACATGTCAAACCTCTTCGGTGAATCGTCAACTTTCTGGTCTTTCCCTCCATCTTTCACTTCCTTCCCATCCTCAGAAACGACAAGGCGTTGGTGCGCAGTGGTTGGATCCAGCTTTACATCCACTGTTCATTACAAGATTAAAATAATAATATGAGATTAAAAAGTAAAGTAGATCTTCCCAAAATGATGTTGGGGAAGAAACACAGCATATTACGCACCTGTAAACTTTGGAGCTCTCTTAAGTTCTGCAAGGTAAATAAATTTGTTTAGATCGGTTTAGGAAAAATTTCAGCTTTAAACGTTTATCATCAATACATAAATTGTTACCGATGGAGTTCAGCTTGTCAAGCTCCTCTTGAACTCTCTCCATCATTATCGTTGTGGTTTTTCTGATTGTCCCAAAACACAGTGATGTGTCGAACTCTACCTCCACAAAGTCCTTGGTGTCCACCAGGTCTTCAAGACACGGCCATTCCTGAGGGACAGCGAGACAAATATTTGACTTGAGTCTTGTCTTGTCCCAAAAGTGGTACATTCCGCATGATCTTCAAATCCCATCCCACCTGTAGGAAATGGATGTGATCCTCAAGGGTAGCTATACCATCCAGGTCAGTGATATTTTTCTGGAAGCGTCTGATCTCTGCTTTCAGCTTCTGTTTGAGATCATCTACCTCTTTTTCCATGACTTGCCTCCGGTCTCTCAGTGGCTGAAGAGCTCTCTCTTGAGCCTCCTCCACAATAGCGATCACAGTACTGAACACATTATCAATGTCCCACCACTCATTATCCATCTGGTTCTGGAAATGGAAGACAATAATACACTTTTGATTTGTTTTGATTTTGAAAAGACTGTTCACACTAACCAATCCCTGACGAAAGACCTGCTCTTTTTCATTGGCTGGGTCAGAAATTATGTTTTATTGACTGTGACTGAGGTCGGTCACGTCTTTTACCCTCACATAGATTTCTGTGCCAACTGGCCATACCGACTGTCCCCAACTAGTGCTGATTGGAGTAGACTCTGCCCAACTGTGAATTGTGGGTAAAATCGGGCAAAAAAACTTGTAGTGGGTCCCCAAGTTCAGGCCACCGCAGGAGGACGAGGAGGCACAAGTTGAGGACCTAAATAAAGATTGCCAGTAGCTGTTGATGATGCATGACAGAATGATAGCAGCAAAAAACGAAAAGGGAAGATCTACAAGTTGGTAGTGAGGCCTGATATGATGTGTGGTTTGGAGAAAAAAGAAAATCTGTAGAAAAAAGCCTGATGGAAACCCATAAACCCAATACATCCATTAGTTCTATGATGTGTTTGGTTTTGACTACGTCAGCTGAACTAATGGAAAGACGGTAACCACAGGAGACATTTCAAAACATAATTAAGTTGGCTTGACACTTTAATTACTTTTCAGTACTGTCAATAAACTGTCATTGTGTCAAAACCTGCTCTGCCAGTTTTGACTTTTCAGTCCAGGATCAGTAATGTCTGTGTGTCTGTCTTGTAGCTTACCTTGCAGACCTGAAGAGATTGATTAAGCTTCTGCAGATTTTTTTCTCTCCGGTTAATTTGTGTTTCCAATTCACTTTTCACACTCTGAAGTTTAATCTGAAAGAAGCAAGAAACATTTGTGCAGTTCTGTCTGAAGAGTACATCACAAGAAGACTTTCAATGTACCTTCTTCTTCTCCCATTCATATTCAGTGGAGACAACCCCCTGCGGATCTTCTTCCAGACAGCCAACACAAATGCATTGCTGCTGCTTCCTACTGTACAGCTCCAAGGGACGTCCATGTTTCAGACAGGCCCGTTCATCCAGGTCCTCCACAGGTGCCACCAACTTGTGGCCCTTCAGCCTTTCAGTTGAGGAATGATTCTTCAGGTGGTTCAAACAATACGAGGCGAGACACACAAGGCAGGATTTCACAGCCTTGAGCTTTGGTGATGTACAAATGTCGCATGCTACTTCGTCGTCTTTTGCTTCCAGGTTTTTCATCTTCTCATCACTTGGACAATTTTGGACAATTTCTCTCAAGACGATGTTCACATCCAAGGTTCTGGTAATGGGCGTCTTGCACAGGGGGCACACTCTGTCGTTGTACTTAAAGTGGAACTCCAGACACATCTTGCAGAAGGAGTGGCCACAAGCTGTAGTGACAGGGTCCGTAAATGTTTCCATGCATATGGAGCATTTTAGATGGTTCTCCAAGGAGCTGCTTTCACTGGGGGACGCAGGAGCAGAGGCCATATCTGTCTAAAGAGAAATGATCAAACCAATTCAGAGAGGTTCATGCTCGCAACTCATACTCAAGTTGTGAAGCTGTCAAGGTTAACATGTAGCTTTGACAAAGCATCAATCCTACATGGTTTAAGCTTTTGTGTGCCATTTAATGTCTTATCGATCGGGACTATGATAATAATAATAAAAAAACCAATGATGTTGTCACCTCCCACTTCCAAGAGGCGTGAACAACGGACATAGATGAAAATGCCTTTTTGACAGACCTACAACCAATCAGAGCAATAATCCAGATGACGTATGAAAAATGAGAAGCAATGGCTGAAATGAAAGACAGCTGCTCTTTGGTGGCCGCCATGTTAGCTGAAGACAGAACCTGCAAGACGTTGATTCTTTATCATGATCGTGTTAAGCCCACCTTTAGTGTGCGGGGGGGAATGTTTGTGATTGGTTCCCCCTTTTTTTGGAGTTTCTGTAGTTGGTCCTTGCCAGATTGGGCTGAGTTCACAAGGGCTGTGCAGTGTCGGGCATCAAACGCTTTTGCTCTACACAATCTTGTAGAAAGTACCTAAAAGGGATACGTAAGAAGTAAAAGTATTAAAAAGATGTACAGATTGAGCCATAGTGGCTCAGTGGCTGAGGGAGTTGTCTTTCAACTGGAAGGTTTTGGCTTCAGTTCCTGGCTCTGCTAGTCTCTATGTGTCCTTGAGCAAGACACTTAACCCCATGTTGCAGTCTGTGAATGGGTGAACGGATAAAAACTAGTGTAAAGCAGCTCATCAAGACTAGAAAAGCTCTATATAAATACAGACCATAATACTAATACATAATACTAATACATAAAACTCTTCTTCTTCTGATTTTGTTTGGTTGTAACGAGTAACAAAGATAGTTAGACGGAATGTAGTGGAGTAATAGTAAAAGTAGCTACTAATAAAAATAACCAAGTAACCAAGTACACATATGTGACAAAGTATTTTTACTCGTTACGTTACGTTATATCTTTATTGTATCTCATAGATTTACAGATACATGTAAATTACATTATGTAGGCCACACAAATATTATGTTCACAAAGACTCAGGTAACATCTGCTCTCTCTCTCTCTCTCTCTCTCTCTGTCAGTCTCTCACTCACAGAAATGTAAAAATGTTAAACCTTAAGGAAGAATGTGATCAAATGGCAGAGTACACTGTAAAACTAAATACCTCAGAAATATAAGTATAAATGCTATAAATAAATTGTTACCTTTTAGTTGTTTATCCCAGTCAGTCAGTCTCAACCTCTCTCTCTCTCTACTCCCACCTAGTGTGTGTGTGTGTGTGCTCTTCCTGAGCGTTCCTCCTTCTCTTAAGTTTCATTTCTGATAAAGAGCCAATCCCATCACTTCCTTTATTCAAATATGTCAGGTCCGCCTTCAAACCAGGAACCAATGAGAGATTTGTGTTAATATTTGCAATTGCTCAATACTAGAGAATTAAAAGCACAAATATGACAACATTTTTTTTTACCCCCACAGCATTTATTGTTTCACATAAATACAGTGTTTGACATTGTATTCATTCATTCATAAGAAAAAAGTGGGTAAAAATACAAAATTCTTGTACCTCATATAAACTCACATTATCATTAAAATCAGTCACTGACTTCCATAATGTTTGCAGTTCTCACAGTTTACATTATTAGTGTATAATTTAATAACATATCATTATTCATACATATAGAAAATGTTGATTAAAAGAAATACATTCAGATGGACTTATTATGGGACATGGAGCTGTTTGTCACTTAGCTTAGCAACACAAGTGGTAATCCGTAAAAAAAACAGCAAAACTGGCTCCGCCAGCATCCAAAAAACGAATTATTTAACATGTTATTGTTTAATCTGTGCAAAAAACAGGTAAGTATTATTATTGTTATCATTATTATTGTTGTTTTATGGCTTTTTACCTTTGAGAGGTAACTTCCCTCAGTGTTTACAGGCAAACTATTCATTTAAATGTCAAACTTGTGACATGTCGGAGAGTTTATTGGTAGAAATGCGATTATGCGGTTCTAGCACGACTCGGCTCGGCTAGAATTATTATTGGGTACTTTTTCTGGTACCTGCTCTGGCTGAGCCAATACTAAAATGTGTATAATGGAAACGCGCAATATAACGGCTTTAAATTAAAAACAATCTCGTTTTCCCAAATGTGGAATAATAATAAAATGTGTGCATTCTAATTTCTAGTTTCTGAGTTCCTAGTCAGAAATATTAACTGGAACACCCCTTTATGGTTGCATCGGAATGGCAGACTGTCGTTAGCGACTGTCATTATTAACAATGGCTTACATTGGCGAGCCCGAGATACGTTAGCATCCTTTTCTTTTTTTTTCCAAGTGGAAAATGGTCAACTCGGAGATAATGTCACTCCCAGTTCCGACTTCCGATGTAAATGGAATGCACTGTAAGCCTTTTATCGGGACTTGAGGCAACAACCTTGCTTTACAGCGGACATGCAGCGGCCTGAAGAGACAAACCTGCCAGATGTTGGGTTTTAAAGCAGAAGCTAACTGTGCTAAAGAAGAAAAATGACATATTTTCTGGTACACGAAGGCCACCGTCGTTCCTTGACACGCTTGCGTGAGTGTGTTACAATCTGTGATTGGCGAAGTACAACCCGTCATCCATTTCAGAAAAATAAATAGCAGAATCATCTTTGTCCCAGCGCCTTCGCTTGGTCATGTTCGTTAAGACGTATAAAGAAATCTCTGTGGAAGGAAAAAGTTCAAACTTGGTTAAACAATCATGTAAAGAATTGATTAGTGATTGCTTGTGTTTTGGTTTCACTCGGTGCCACACAGACCTGCAGGAAGTGCAGGTCATCTTCGGAGTGTGAGAGTTGCTCCAGCTCAGAGTTCTCCCTCTGCAGATCGCAGATTTCTTCCTCCAGCTGTTGCACGAGCTCTTTATTTTCCGCCCGCGCCTCTGCCGGGTTTTCTCCACTGCGGCCGACGCACAGCTTGATTTTCTCGACTTTGCTTAGTCTCTCTTGAATGGCTTGCAGAAGCTTCGTCCTCCTCCGTTTTAGCTTCACCTGTGGAATAAAAACACTCTGCTTTAGCTTTCAGTGTAGTTTAAAGAAAATACGTTTCCTTATGGGATGAGACGGCAGATTTGTTTTCAGCTGATGCAGAACAGACTTGCTCTATAGTCCCTGCTGAATTGAAGCGTTCTGTTCCGTTTTCCGACAAAAACACTTGTAATATTTCTGCAGGAGTGACGGACAAACAGAACAACGACGTCTGAGCTGGTGGAAGCTGACACAGTGACTAAAGATGTCGGGACGGAGCTACACAGCAGATACTGTTCACATTCAGTGGAATCTTTATGGTAAGACACTTCGAAATCCTATCTGAGCAACCGAGACGTTCAGACTCGCATTCGAAACCACCTCCATGTGTGGTTTGACTCATGTGTTTTTTTAAATCAAGCTCAATGCAATCTGGGTGTGCTTGATAATCTGATTTGGGCTGCAGTCTAAACAAGGCCTTTGTCCATTATCCTACTCTAATGATTAAACTAACCCACCCTAATGTGTTTCACCTGTGTCCAACAAGCCCCGCCTGCCCCCCAGTTTGTGTCTCCAGCTGTTTCTGCCTTCCTGGAGACTTGCGCACCGGTAAGCCAAGTTCTCTACTATCACTTGCTAACTTCACCTCACATTCTTTCTTAAGTGGCCATGTTGAGGTCTTTATAACCTCTTGTGTGTTGTAAAAAGCAGGAAAAACTTTTAAGGCGAGATTTCAAGCTTTAAGATTTAAATCCATTCTCTGAAGCTACGAATGCTAGCTTTTCAAATCGCAGCACACCCTCCAAACACAACTCTTCTCTCTGTCTCCAAGGCTTTTGTCAGACGCAGTGCAACCATCGCTATAGCAACAATTGCTGCGAGGTCTGCTCTGCTAACCTCTGCTAGCCACCTCTTGCACTAAGCATCAGTGAACTTAAGGCCTTAAGCCTTTAGCTTAAGTGACGTTAGCATTCAGCTAACTGCTTTAATTTACAAACAACTGCAGAATTTGGTCAGGTTTGCTAACATGACCCATCAGAAATTACAATAAACAGTACTTTTTGTCTGTCCATTAGCAAGATTACTCAAAAACTACTCAACTGTCTTCCATGATGTGTTAGAAAGCTAGGATTAAGGTCAAAGAGGAACTCCTAAAAATCTCCTAAAATAATATATAAATAAAAAAAGTTTTAGATTTTCTCATGAAATATTGCAGAAATTATGGTAATACTCAAATTAGGTGGAAATCCATATACTGATCAAGATAATTTAATAGTTAATCAGTTACTTGGATGATGCTCTTTGCTGTTATGTTCAGTCGTTTAGTCGGGTTACAATGACTGATTCATCATTAATCCATTCCTAAATTAATCGTCAACAGACTAATTCATTAAAATATTTTTTTTTCATAATTTAAACAAGTTTTCAGATTTTTTCCAGCTTCTTAAATGTCAATAGTTTCTTTGCTCCATACAACAAGAATAATTCAATTTTAGTTTGTGGACAAAACATCATTTCCAGGTTTAGTAAACATATTCTGGACCAAACTAAGGAAGACAACTATCGATTTTGAAAATAATTGTTAGTTGCAGCCCTATGTTTTATCATTTCTTAGTTGATTTTGAATTAAATTTGAAGAGGTACACTTAGCCAATGTTATTATAGTCCAATATCCAAAAGAAATAATTAATCTTGTGGAGCGTTTATCAGATGTTACCTTCTTCTTTGCAGCTTCCCTGTAAATGGGGATGATGTGGTGACCTCTGTGCTCGGTCTGAGTGCACATGGCACAAATGCATGTCTGGTCACTCCTGCAGAACCGGTCTAAAGGCTTCTCGTGCACTCTGCACACAGGCTCCTCCAAGTTCTTCACCACACTGATCAGAAGATGGCGCCCAAGATCTTCACTCTGGTAATGTAGCTCCAGGTGAGTGTCACAGTACGAGGCCAGACACACCAGGCACGACTTGACCGCGGGCCGTTTCGTGGCCGTGCAGAGATCACAGGGAACCTCCCCGGCTTTTAAAGGCGTCGCTGGGGTTTCAGGGTGTGTTGTGTGGCATGTTTTCAGCTGTGGTCTGGTGGGGAAGTGGGTCATGCAGAGAGGGCACTGACAAGCCCCGTGGATCCTCCAGTATTCTCCGATACAGCCCAGACAGAAGCTGTGTCCACAGGGGAGTAAGGCAGGGTTGGTGAAGTCGTCCAGGCAGATGCAGCACTTTGGAGGCTCTGACATGAGTGTGGCACTAGTGCACACATATAATGGTGTATTCTGTGACTGAATACAAGGAAAATACCTGGAAAACAGAAAAGTCTTGCATTACATTTGATAGGTGTACAACATTTTTGTGGAAGTAATATGTAAAAAACCTTGATACATTTATCCTTAGTTAAATGTTAAGTCTCTCAAATGAAGAATTTGTACCCTGATTATGTGAGAAAATCCTGAAGGGAGGATTTTAGCCACTTAACAAATGACTCACCGACAAAGGTTTGTCCCTCTTTAGGTCTTTGCTATCTTAAAAATATATCTGGTGTGTTATCTCGCTGTTAGATAGACTTTTTTTGTGTCACTTCGCGCCAAAGTCCATTGAAAAAATACATCACAGCACACGGGTGTTTTCGATCCACTGCTGGCGCCATTAGTAAGTTTAAACGTGTCGTTTTATTTGTTCAGTGACTGAAATAATTTATTCGGGTTTAACTAAAGTGACATTAAATTACCAAAAGACGGCAACAGACCAGCAGCGTCTGTGTCTCCTTAAAGCTGAAATTGATGATGTTGTCAATGGACTTTGTTGTGCGAGAGTAAGCATATAATACAGCTGTCTAACATGGATATATATTTAAAGTGATGAACATTTTATGATATTGCAAACCATCCTGTTTGGGTTCTAGTGCCGTAGTCAGCAAACCAGCACATGTTCACACCAGTTGAGTGGAACCAAAGTTTGTTCTTCAACGCACAATAAGAACGGAAGTAAGAATTTTATTTTTTCTGCTTCCCAATGGGAACCATTTTTTTTCCCAGGTTTTGAACCAATTTATATTCGGTGTGAATGCTCCAGCCGGTTCAAAATTTCAATTTCAAGAATTGGAACTGTGCCAGTGTAAAAGTGCTACTAGTGTCCTTACAGCCAAAAAATTGCTGAACTATCACTTTAAGATAAGTCGACGTGTCATGGGGGTAAAAGTCCTTTACAAAGGCAATTTTAAAAACAAACTAAGACACACTTTTTGACCTCCGAACCTCCTCAGGTCGGCTGTTTTGAAGTGTATTTAGCTGATCTATATTGAAGAAGAAAAACACCCAGTCAATAAAAACGAGTATTTTCTGTGATCACGGTGAAAGTTAAAGTTCCCTTAAACCTGTTCACTGTCACAGTTGTCAGGCTACATATGGTATGTGTAGTTGTCGTGACATGTCAGTGTAAACATTCCCAGAGGCTGAAATCCCTTTTCCTCAGTCATGACTCACATGAATTATAAACAGTGACAAGAAACTGTCATATACAGCACGTCAGCGCTCGGCTCACATGTTACATTCAACACACGTCTACACCTCAATATGCATTAAAATAAGGAGTATAGAAGTGGCATACCTCTCTTTCCCTACCTCACCGGCGTGTGTTTCCTGAAGTGTCAGTTCCAGAGTCCAGCACAGCTGCCCTCGTTTCAAACAGTGATCCAGTATAATGACGTATCACTGCTGGGAATCACAGCAGCCCTGATGGACTCACTGATTTCCTGCTCGCTCCAAAAAAACAAAACAAAGAAGACAAAAAAAAAAACTGGAGAGCAGGCCAAGTAGTCCATCTGCAGCCACGCCCACTTGATGCCGATTGGGTCTCAGACGAGGAGGGGATAGGGTTACAGCTGGTTAGGGTGTGTTTCCTTGAGTGTCTGCAGCTGCAAAGTCAAAGCAGGGGATGATGTTTCGTCATAAATATTCAACTAAATAGTGACTTATTGCATGGTTTATATAGGCAATCACGTGAAGGGCGGAAATACAGAGTGATAAATCAGGGGTCTCAAATTCAAATGACCTGGGGGCCAATGAGGGGCCCCGTCTAGAGAAAAACAACTGTTCAGCAGCAGGTGGACAATATAAGCTTAGAATTATAACACAACGCTCCATCGTGATTCAAGTAAAAGTGCTTGTTGTGAACGATTGAATATTACATGATATTAAGTGTTGGGCCCCATCCAATCGATTGGGCGACTGTGTGTGGCCCGTGGGTCGCCAGTTGAACACGTCTGCTTCATATGCAAAGCAAAAATTGGTATCTTAAATATTAAAAAGAATTGATGTGACGTTCTCCATCCAGGTCAATGTATCAACAAAGAATATTGTGAATACAATTACACACAGTATGATTAATAGATGAATCACAACTGAGTTTTAATTTTACATTTATTGAGTTAAAACTGGAAAGAAATTCAGCAATTTTATTTGACGACCCCCAAAACACTGACATGCACATATTTAAACATAGAGCATATTGCACAAAATCACGCTATCCGATACAGTATGATTATAATCCACACCTTTTCTTGAGTTTAACGTAACAAATAAACCCCTTTAACATAGAATAAAGGGGGAAAAAACCCCTAAGGCTTCAGGACAAATGAACCTCCACCTGATAAATGCTAAGTTGGCCAATCAACCAATGTCCAATCAAAGCGTAAGCCAGCATGAGAAGGCTGCGAAAGCTTTAGATGGTTTTACGCCAACTTGATACCGTTCAGTTAAACTGTAGCTTCTTCCAGGAAGTGATTTAAGAGACAGTGCATAAGGTGCGTGATCTTACACAGACGTTATGACCAAGGCCTGAGATTTTGTCGCCCTGCTGTAAAGATAAAAGCACGGGAACATTTTCTCCGCAAAGGACTCTAGTTTGAAAGAGTAAATGTGTAGCTTCTCATCTACGTCGTAGAAGGAGATTCGTCCTTCCGCGTAGTCGACGTAAATGCCGACATTTCTGGGCCTGGGACACAAGTGGAGGATAGTGCACAGTGGGCAGTTAACTTGATAGTCAAAACCCTTCTTTCCTATGGCAAAGAAGCCATTTCTTGAAGTCACAGCCACCATCCCTGTTCTGGGTACAGTTCCCTTGGCGACACCGACAAACCAGTCATTCCTAAGGCCCACGCGGACTTCCCAGTAGTGTCTCCCAGAGGTGAAACCCTTCGTCCCTAAAACTATGGGACTGTCGAACCTCGCTGAGTCTGCAGAGTGTGTGGTCGTCGCCGTTTTGGAGAACTTCAGACGTTTCCCCAATTCGGACACCACAAGGCAGCTACCAGCGGTGGCTGGGTCAAAGGTGACTGACTCTGAAATAAGTGGCTTCAGTAAACACTCTCACGTTTAACCTGGAAATGTAAACCTGACGCACATATTTGTGATCTCACCTTTATATCGTCTCATTCTGGTCAGTTCTGTAAAAAGAAAAAAAAAAAAAAAGGGAACATAGTTTTTTAAGGAATGTAGTGATCTTCTTGAATCAGGCTGATTGGGAGAAGATATAGTTTGTTTACCTGTGTTTGTCAGAGTTTTCAGTTCTGCTTGAAAAGCGACCATGAGATGTGACATGGCTCTCCTGATGGACTGCACACACAGGTCGGGGTAAATCCTGATGTTTGTCCAGTCTTTGGTCATCAGTGTGTTGCTCAGGGCCTGTGAAATTATTCGCAACTGCATGACTGTATGGAACAGGGGCCACATATGTTTGTTTTCTTAGAATGTGTGTCAAGACATATAAAGCCCTGTTTGGACGGGATTAGTCTGAGTAATCGAATTTCACCGTGGCATATCTGTAATATTTATAGGTAAAACTACCACAATTTGGAGGGGTAAATGGCTCCCAGGATCCCCTTACTGGGCCCAGTCGTGGAGACACCACTATGACCAGTTCTGTGCACTCCTGAGACGAGTGAGTCGATGAGAAGCTCTGGGAATAATTACGCTATCTTTTAATTGTTGGAGCAGTCAGTCAGTTAGCTGAATCACTTCACTTCATTTTGCAGACTCATGGGCACGGCGTGGACTAACCTGCAGAAACTGAAGAGGATCGGCATTTTGTGAAAGCTCGTCCAGCTCCTCCTGCTTTCTCTGCAGTTCTGCGATTTCCTGGTGCAACTCGCAAATCATGGCTTTGTCTCTCTTCTGGGATTTCCGTAGCTTTTCCTCGATGTTCGATTTTAGCTTAGTTTGCATCACTTGTATTTGACTCATCAGCGTATTGAAGAGCTTGTCACTGGAATCCATTTCTATGTGCGCTTTCTCCTGGAACCATAAGTCACGTCATCGTTCCCTGATATTTATATTAAAGTGTAAACATTTTACATACAACATTTGCCTCAGTACTTACTCTGCTCATGACTGAAGAAACTCTGAATTCCTTTGTCTTTGCCAGTCTTTCCTCGATCATCGTTTTTATCTTTGCTTTTCTGGATCTCACTTTTGTCTAAAAGGTAGGATTTCCATACAGGAAATTAGATTCAACCCAACATTTTATTATTTAAGGTTTGTGGCTTATGTGGTTTATGGTTTTTAAGATAATGGTGTTACTTCAAGAGCTCAATATTTTCTCAGGCGGTACTTGGTATGGAAAGTTTGAGGACCACTATCTTAGAGCATTTGAAATTACAAAACAAACTGTCCTACTTTCCATAGAGCCCCTTCTTCTTCCACGGGCACCGTCTCGTGGCCTTTATGGTCTGTTTCGCTGCACAGCTGACAGATGCACACCCGCTCGTGTCTGCAGAACAGCTCCAGTATCTTCTCATGCTTCTTGCAGATCCTCGCCTCCAGGTTTTCCACCGGGTCGATCAGTTTGTGTCTCATCAGGGAGGGAACTCTCCGGTGAGGCTCCAGGTGAGCTTCACAGTACGACGTCAGACACACCAGGCACAACTTCTGGGCCTCGATCTTTTCTCCTGTGCACACATCACACTTCACACACCTCGGCACGTCAATATTTTCCCGTGTCTCCACTTTTCTCCTCTTTATTTGGACTGAAATCTCCTCGATGACGGTGTTTGTGGAGACCTCGGGCCTCGCGTGGAATCTTTTATTACAAGTTGGGCAGTGGCATAACTCGCTGTTGTCCCAGTGCCCACTGAGGCAGGTCTTACAGAAGTTGTGACCACATGGTGTGGTGACCGGGTCACTGTAGACTTGCAGACAGATTGAACACTGGAAATTATCCTCTGACACTGAGGCGGTGATACTGACGGACGACATTATGAGGGTCTGTTGTGGGAGGAAATGCGATTTACTGTGTATGCTTATCTACATCATGTGCAGCATAACATAATATGGTTTTTAGGGAACTCAATAAAGTCACAAAAACATGACAAACAAGGTAGAAAAAGTAAGATAAGCCTATTGAATTTTCTATTATTAGCCTTTTCACAATGTGATCCACCCAGTGAGTCATTTCCACATGATTCCGCTTACTCAACGCTTTTGCCAGTAACTCAAAAACATTAGCGAAACAAACACAAATTCAATGAATGAAAGACTCACCTGATCCTACGTAGCTCTTAAAATCAATCCAGCGACGCCAAAAGTGGTCTTTTCACATGTTATAACATGCACATTAATAATTTTAGGTGCCACCAAAAATTCAGTTTGCATTTCTTTGGCTACAGGACACTAATGACTCATGAGAGCTCAGTTTTAGTCATGTCGGGGGGGTGTGGCCAGGTGACATCACCTTAAAGAAACAAAACTTTCAGAATGTTTTTGGATTTATTGCCGTAAAGCTTGAACTTTACATCATACAGGATCAGTCACACTTTATGTAGAATCAACATGCATTTATTACATTAAAAGTCATGTTTCTTGTGTCATGCATTTAAAATAAGTTTATAATCGGAAATACAAAGGTGGCTTATTTCTACTACTCTGATGTCTGTAAATATGATAACAGCAGCGAGCTAGCTTAGTTTAGCCTAAAGACTGGTAGCAGCTAGTATAGTTAAATTAGCCAAAGAGTTATATTAGCCTATCTGCAGATAAACAATTTCCCTTTGTTGCCTGTGTTTACACTCATACAGAGCTGAAACAATGAATTGATTAATCGATTACTAAACAAATCGTCAACTATTTTTATAATCAATTAATTGGTTTGAAGCTTGTTTTAGCTTCTTAAATGTGAATATTTTCTGTGTTTCTCTGCTCCATGTAACAAAGAAATCATTAAAACTCAATCATTTTGGTTTGTGGACAAAACAAGACATTCGAGAACATCATCTTTCCCAGGTTTGACAAACACTGATCAACATTTTTTAACGTTGTCTGAGATTTTATGGAGCAAACGATTACTCGATGAATTAAATAATCATTAGCTGCAGCACAAGAGTCATAGCTAACTAGCTCAAAATAATAATTTAGCGCACATTGAAGTTACTAGGTAAAGTGCCTTGAGATAATGTATGTTATGAATTGGCGCAATACAAATAAATGGAATTTGTGTAGATAAATATTAAGCTAAAAATGTAAGAACAATTTAATGACCAAAAATTCTACATTCTCGTCGTAGGCAGCCCGGTTGTGTCTCTTCACACAAGTCGGTCTGCTAAGCTAAGCTAAAAGAACTTAAGAAGATAAACAATCATTTTCTAAAACGTTGAACCATCTTAACTTAGCACAACACAAGGATTTGCTAAGCTACATTATACATGTAATGAATAGACATAAAAACGCAGGATTAACCCTACGACAGGTTAAACCTACTCCAAAATACAGTCTGTTTTCACTTTTCACGAGGACTTTTCAGTGTTGCGTGTCCTTAATTTTACTTGATTGTGGTTTTCTCATTCACTGGACAAATCACGATGGTATCGGAAGCTTTGTCGCAGCAGTACAGGTAGAAGAAAGGCAGAATCTTCTCCGTGAATGTATCTTTAAATGTATAAATGTGAGTCCGAGCTCTCACGTCATAAAACGACACCTGGCCCTCCTCGCAGTCCACGTACACGCCCACTCGCTTGGGCTTCGGGTTGAGTGGGAGCAGTATCGGCGGCGAGGTCGACACCCTGTAGCCCTGGCCTTTCTTCATGGCCAGAGCCCAGTAGCCTTGAGTGGTGCTGACTGAGATCCGGCCCTTTCTTTTGATGGAAGACCTGGCGACGCCCAGGTACCAGTCATCCTTGTCCCCCACCTGCACCTCCCAGTAATGTCTCCCCGAGGTGAAGCCCTCGCGGGCCAGGACGATGACCACCGTGTCAAAGCGGTCAGGGTGGTCGGGCAGGTCCTGCCACGCTCCCAAATGTCTCACCTGATGTCTGTCCTGTGAAAGCTGCAACCATGGGTTAGCCGAGTCTGGGTCCAGCGTGATATCCACTGCAGAAACCGACAGATAAAGGATTTATTTTTGCTGTTTTTCACTCTGGAAAAAGTAACCACATTTTAAAAAAGAGGAAAAAATACCTGTATATTTCAAAAGTTTTTTGATCTCTGTCAACAAAGCAGAAGATAGAATTACTTTGAGATTAAATGAAAAGGGTGAATATACACGTAAAGTCAATCTTACCACTATCAGCCAGTTTGTCAATCATTTCTGTGAAAGTCGGCTCCAGTTTGGACACGGCTCTCCTGATCATGCCGACACACGTGTCAGTGGGAACACTGGTCTCAGACCAGTCCTTAACACGTGGAGTTATGCTAAGTGCTGGGAAGCTCTGCAGAGAGACACGTTATATGGAATTAATGTGCATAAACACTAATTTGGTGGAAAATACATTAGGATATAACACTTTTTTGCAAAGGTGCTGCCATTTTTGGACCAAAAAAATCCAAAATCAGTAGTGGTATTATTATAAATTCACTGATGGTGTTATCTAAATGTTTCTTTCACCCTCACCTTCAAGAAATTAATGTGGTCAGTCCGAGCCACATTTTCCAGATCTGTATTCCTCCTCTTCAGCTCAGATATTTCCTGCTCCAGCTCGGAGATGAGGCTTTTTGCCCGTCTCTCCGTCTGCCTCTGCTTCTCCTCGATGGCCACAATCAGGTCAGTCTGAGCCTTCTGGATGGAGCGCACCAGCTCGGAGAAGACCTGCATGCTCTCCTCCATCTCTCTCTCAGCACTGGCCTTTTTTTTTTGTTTTTTTAATTGAAAAAGCACAAATCTATGCTGAATAACTGTCTGCAAATTGAATCTGTAACTGTGTTTCTGATCTCTGGACGACTCACTTTGTTGAGCTCGACAGATTGTTTGATCTCCTCGACCTTCTTGACTCTGTCCTGGATCATCTGCTGGACGTCTATTTCTGTCTTCTTCAGCTGTGCCTGCACAACATAAGTCCACAAACATGGCTGAAGAAAAGTGGCTTCTCAGCGACGTTGGGGAACGCGTGAACGCTGTCTTACCTTTTTCTCCATCCACTCTCTCTCCACAGGGACGGTGTAGTGCGCCCTGTGGTCCGTCTCGGTGCAGAGGACGCACACGCACGTCTGATCCTTCTTGCAGAACAGCTCCAGGAGCCTTTCATGCTTCGGACACATCCTGTCCTCCATGTTGGCGACAGGATCCATCAGCTTGTGCTTGGTGAACCTGGCAGTGTGAGATTTCAGGTGCTCCTCGCAGTAGGACGTCAGACACACGAGGCAGGATTTCACCGCTTTGGGCCTGTCTTCCCCGAGGCAAACATCACAGAGGACTTCCTCCCAGGAAGGATGAAGGAGAGAGGAGGACAGTGGTGAAGGTGAGGTGTCACGGGATGGAGAAGCAGGGATTTGAGGAGATGTTTGTGGCAGTGGAGGTGGTGGTCTCAGAGCTGTGGCTTGGGGTGACAGTGGAGGAGGGGTTTGAGGCGCTGATGCAGAGGCGATTAACGGAGGCAACTCCTCTCTTATTGGCTTCTCCTCTGATTTCTGCCGTGACCACTCCTTCTTTCTCCTCTCGTCCTCCTGCTTCTGCATCAGCTCCTCCAGAAGCTGCTGCTTCTGATCTTTCTCCAAAAGCCTCTCCTCATCCTCCTTTCTCCTTCTCTCCATCGTCCACTTCTTCTCTCTCTCCTCTTCCTCTTCCTCCTCTTTGCTCACCTTCCCTTCCAAACCTCGAACCCTGATCTCCTTGAACTGCTCCGCGATCTCCCTCAGCACCGTGTTCACGCTGATATCAGGTCTTTTGTGGAAGGACTTCTTGCACATGGGACACTGGAACAAGGGGCTGGTTTTCCAGTATCCCAGAATGCAGGTCTGGCAGAAGTTGTGTCCGCAGGGGATGGACACGGGGTTGGTGAAGACGTCGAGGCAGATGGAGCAGTGCACCTGCTCTTCAGAGAGGTTCCCAGTTGTGGCCATCCCTACACGGCGGAGAGGCAGCGTCATTGTCAGCACAAGTAACCAGCCTTTGAGCGGGGCATCAAACCTGCTGTGATATTAAGGTTGCTAGTGTTAGATGGTGTGAGTTTATTTTGTGGAAATTTGCATGGAAAACTGCTAAGCAAAGCATGATGGGACTTATTACGTGTTAGAAAAGGAAGAGTGAGTGTTGGAAGTGTTGATTATTGGTTGATGGTCTTGAATGTTTTGTTTTGTCTACAAACCAAAATTATTCAGTTTTAATAATATTTTGTTTTATGGAGCTAAAAAAAAACGATGCTGAATTAATTGCTCAAAGAATTAATTGAATAATGATTATACTTTCTGTAGCCCAATCCATACAAGATAATTAAAGCAGATTTGTGTCAATATTGGACACATTTTCAAAATGTGACTATCTTCACAGCAAGAATTTAACATAATTTAAGATTGTATTTAAAGATTTCCCTCTTTAAGTATGTATTATGCATGGGAAGTTTTTAAGTAAAATGTATCCAAAACTTTACCACAAACTGTACACAATATATTAGCTGAGACTTAGATTAGCAACTCTCTGCTTAAGGCCTTCACTGAGGACCAGATTACAATCTTTCCAAAAATACAGGACAAGCTTGCATCATGTTGTTCCCTACTTCCATTTTCCAATATCTTCAAATTAGTATTCGTATATAAACATTTTTAATGTTATAATATACTCTTCATTCACAATCTGCTTTTAGAGAAAAGTCCTTAAGTCAGGCCATAGTGCTCAAAACAAAAAAAACTCAGATTTAAAAATATCCAAAAATCGACCTCATCAGTGGCCTGAGAGTCGTATAAAAATACATATGCTGGTGCAGAGAGAAGCTGATGTGACAGTATAGAGAAATTAAAATGCAGGAGAGGACGAGGACAAACAGAAAAGACATGGGGGACACTCACCAGAGAGCAGCTGCCTCGACACTCCGCTGTTCACTGACACATGAGACAGACAGTTACCCCACATACACACACACACACACACAGACCCAAAATACACCTCCCTCTCCCCTCGCCCTCCCTCCCTCCCTGTCTGTCCTTTTACCCCAGTTACAAATTTATACTCCCTGGTCACTGCCCCGGAGGAGCAGCTTAACACGTCAGAAAAAAACCCCCGGCTAGAGTCAGATACAGGGAAGAAACAACATTAAAGTTGCCATTTTTTTACATTGTCACATACATTTGTTATATTCATTAAGGCTTGAACTGAAGAGCAGAATCCATTATTTTTGAAATATTTATCAGATCCTGACTCACAACTGTCAGACATGGGTTAGAGTTAATATTTTTTAAATGTTATTGTTAATTAATCAGAAAGCAAACAAAAACAACCTAATTTATTTGATATAAAGTTGTTTTGTGGGCTTTAAGAAGCTAAGCTAATGGCTAATACTTAACGTACAGACACATAAGTGACATCACCCAACCGTGGATTATATCATATATAAGTGTACATTAGCACATTTACATTAATTTGAACCAATACCATGCTAATATCCGACTAATAATGTGCTAAATGCTAATGTTTGGAAGCAAGTCTTTGTTGTATGTTGCTATAGCTAGTCAGTTATGAGTTCTTTTTTTTGTTTCATTTATTAGTTTTTAAAATTTTAAATTACATTTATCCAAATATCTGCTTAATATTACTGTATACACTGTGAGAGCAGTGAGAGTCAACTAACACACACACAAAAATAACATAAAACACTGTAAATGATTGTTTTTATTAAAGAAATTTGAGGAAAAATGTACAGAAGCAACCACATAATGTAAAGTTACAGCAATAATATTTCATGGTTTAATGGTTCTTCAAACAGTCATGTGTCAACACTGAGTTGTAAAATATGCTCTTTGCAAACAAAGTCACTCATAAAAAAAAAAAAAAAAGAAAAGGCGAGACCAAACACGTAGACGTGAACACGAATGAACTTCATCGTTTAAAACTGTAAAACTCCAAACCCCAAATAGTTACTGTTAAACAGACAGGAAAGTGCCAGAAGTACAGCGTATCTCAAACGTAACCGTTTCCTTTAAACATCCAACTCTACCACAGATCAAATCATTCTAGTCCTTCATAGGTTCTTCTTTTTACCATAATAGTCTTCATTTTTATTCTATATACAGCAGAATTTCACATTAAAGTAAACAAGATTAGTTTAGGCTTCTGTCGTAACCAAATTGCCAATATACATAATAATTCCAGTGTTCAGTCTAATCTGACTATTTTTACCTAAGTTCTCTAACACATAAATATTGCATTTTTCATTTTATTGCCTCATGATCATGTGATATCCTTCACACCGTTGGAGCTCCCGGCCATAGGAAATAAATAGAAACCAGACACAAATACCCACAACCTCCACGACTTTTTTGAATTTTATATTAAAAGAAAATCATGATTTTCAATAATCCAGCCTGACTATTTCCTGTAAGCTGCCAACCAAAAGATGTTCTAGAATATTTTGCGACACATTATAGAATTTAGCATGAAATTTAAATGCATTTTCCATTCAGGCCATGTTGAATCCCTTGGGGCTAACGACTACTGCAAAAGTTTTCCTCCAATTTAATCGCTAAGATTATCTCACAAAGTCCAACTTTCACCTTATCGACAACTGACTGGACTTCAACTAGCTAGCTTATACTTTAGCAGAAGATGTAAGGGATGCTGCGTGCCTGTAGAATCCTAAGCCCCCAGAAGAAACCATGTTACTATATTAACGGAAGCCTGAATGACCGAGTGTGAACCCGGCGTTACAGTAGAACAAGTCTCAATCACAAATAGGTGGACCTGCCCTGCGAACCGGTTTTATCCGACCTGCGATGAAAAAACAACAACAACGACTGGACATCCAAATATATAACTTTCTTTTGTTCAAGTGTTGGTTCAAAGGCAGAACATCTGACATTCTGCCTTTGAACCAACCTCCTTCTGCCAACGACGATGAAACGTTGGTCAGGGTCTGCGGAGCGCTATAATTCATCTTTTACAGTGCTTCAATAATGTTCATAAATACTTCATTATGCTTTGGAATGAAATAAAATCATTTTTTTGACTTTGTCACTTAAGTTGTCTTGTTACCTTGCAGATGATGAACTTGGTGGTTTTTCAGGTGTGTTTAACGGGGCTTATAATGAGAGGACAAGAGTTCTTGCCGTCCTGGTTTAGACAGGGGCTGAAGATTGGGTACATGCTCTCGCTGAAGGTGTCAGAGAAAGTATAGAGATGCAGACGTGCCTTTACGTCATAGAAAGAAATCTGGCCTCCATCGTAATCCAGGAAGACTCCCATTTTAGATGGGTAGGACGTTAGCATCAGCGGCAAGCGGGTTGCAGCCAGAGCCTTCACCTCGCCGTTCTTCAGCCACAAACACCAATATCCTCCCTCAGGACTCAGTTTGATCTCACCCTTGCGGCGGGCTGAAGCTCGGGCCACGCCGAGCGTCCAGGCCGTCTTGCGTCCTACGTCCACCTCCCAGTAGTGACGCCCAGAACTGAGACCCTCGCGGCCCAGGACAAACAGGGCGGGGCTGAATCGCTTTGGACCCTCAGAATGGGAGGTCTTGCGTTCCTCGTACTTCACCTGGCGACCATCTTCAGACACAACCAGGTTTCTCTGGGCGGTGGACGAGTCTAGAATCACTTCACCTGGACAGGACAGAGCAGAAGTTCTATCACTATGAAGACACATCTTCTTGGAACCAAGGAAATTGAGTCTTTCAGGCCCTAAGGAAGACAGTTAGCTACTGCTAGTTTTTCCAGACTTAAAGACCATAGCTTTACAGGTCCAGGGTGCAAGTTTTAGTGACATCTAATGGTGAGACCGTACATTGTAACAAATGGAGGACTCCTCCGCTCACCCATCCTTTTCCTCAAGAGTTTCAGGGAACTACGGTGGCCTATTAAGGTCTTATTCAAAGGCTACCAAAAAGCCTGTAAACCCTCCTGAAGGTTACACACTGGACCTTTAAATCTAAGTAGATGTACCACAAACTATACACATGTACAGTGACATTTAATCACTGAGGTTCCGTCAGTTCAGTGCAGTAAACAAATGGCACCATCTTCTGGACAATGGGGAGAACTGAATATCCTATCCTAAGCTTTGATTGCATTGATTGCCAAGAATAACAATATCACCATGCCAACAAAAATTGTACTCACTGGAATAGTTCTGTACCTTCCGGAGCTCTGAAAGACAGAAAAACAATGTTGAGTAACTCTCTCTCGGGAAATGAGTCAAAGTCAAAGCAGATGGTAGAAGACGTGCGGATGTAATTCTTGGGCTGCAAATATTCAAGACATGCGCTGGTGTCGGTTAGCTCTCCACTGCTGCCTCACTATTGATCCCAAAAGGATTAGCCATGGCATCAGCGCAGTCTTCATCTGCAACCTATCCCTGATTTTAGCTGTACATTGGTCTGTAGAGGAGAGATTCGACAGTAATGGCCAAATTTTTGGGAAACAGAAAACACCATCTTTCATTTCTTATCTTGGTGGAATAGACATGAACTACAAGCCTTGGAAGTTGGACAGAAGTAGCAGTTTGCCACTAGGGGGCAACATTTTCAAAGAATATCAATAGAATATGATGTCAATTTTGTAAATGATGTAACCATTTGGTGGAAAAGACACATGAGAGACACCAGTGTGATTGACAGCTGGGATCTTTTGTGTTTTGTCAGAACGAGAAAATAACTCTTACCTTTCCCGTACAGTCTTTTCAGCTCCTCTTGGAACTTGTCCATGAGATTGCTGACGGAGGAGCGGATGGTTCCCAGGTAAAGGTCGGTGTTGATGGTGACCGCTGACCAATCAGCGGGCTCGGGAGGGGGCGACAAAGTCGTCAGATTCTGCAGGGCGTTGGAGGAAAACGGTCATGCGAGGTATGGCGAAATGAAACTTTGATGGGGAAATAGTCTAAATATAAAAATGACTCACTTGATTTTGCCCAGATTTATTTCTGTCTGCAAATGTAAATCTACTATTGTGTTGGTTTGAATTAACACTCATTTTTTTAACGTGTCTATCAGCATATTTTAAACTTTGATTTCACTACAGTGGCGACTGAGGCAATTAGGCAAAATAGTATGATGTTTGTAAAACCCACAGCCACAACAAGCTGTTCCACTCCAGTCCACCAGGTGGCAGTAAGCACACGGAGAAAAAAAAAAGATTTTAGCCACTTAGCAATAAGTCTGCAACATCTTTTTTTTTGGCCTTTTCTCCTTCAGTAAACCAATGATTTGAACGCTCACACCAAAGTCCATACAGAAAATCAACGTTTTTAGCTCATAGGGACACAGAAGAGTTTGTCAATTGCTGGCTTTTTTTGTTAAGTTTGAGTCACATAACTTAATTCTAATGTAGAATTTTAAACCCTGATGTCACAAAATAACAAATTTAAACTTACTGACGGAGTAGTGGATCAACAAGTTCTGTTTGCTGTGATGTAAAATCAATGTTTTTTTCTATGGAGTTTGGTGTAAGGATTAAATGGTTTAAACAGAGTCATGAAACAGAACTATTCTTTTACGTTTCAGTCAAAAGTCAGTGTCACCTGAAGGAAGATGACTTTGTCCTGCGTCTGAGCGAAGGCCTCCAGCTCGTTGCTCCGCCTCCTCAGCTGACTCAGCTCGTTCTCCAAACCGCGGGCGAGCTCCTGCGCGTGGCGCTCCGCCTCTCGCTGCCGCGTCGCGATCAGCTCTACCAGCTCCGCCTGACTGTGCTCCACCAGGCGCTGCAGCTCGGCGTACACCTGCCAGCTCTCCTCCAGCTCCTTCTGAGCACTCGCCTACAAGTGGGGGCGAAGGTTAAAGGAGCAGTACGCAAGTTATTTTTCTGAACGCAGGTATGATAGTTTACGACTTCTTGAACTTTTTGAGCGAATGACCCATGAAAAGGACTCTGATGCTGATCATTTAAGGTGACAAGAGTTGCAAAGTGGTGCTTTAAAATGAATACGTAACCACTATTAGCCAAACTAAATAAAATATGTTTCCGACATGTAGCCTGATTTGGTTTCATATTTCATGGAATTGCAATCATATTTAAATAATTGAACACATTTCCTTTTCTTGAAAAATAGTGCAATTGAAATAGAACTTGCTGAGTCCACTTGGTCCTAACTTCTCGTTGCGGTGCGTGACAGTTTAGCGTGAAATTAAATATGCAGAAACAATTAGATTGTAATTAAAAATCTTGTTTACACAACAGTTTTTTTTTTTGGTCTGCCTGCAGCTCGCACAACCTGACAAACAGGTTCTATTTTCCTCCACTCAAGCTTTTCACAACTTCACACACTCACGGCTCACTCAACTCCAGATTTCAGGTCTGTTTTCATCTTAAATTCCACTTCGCTGAACAAAAACGAGCACAAACAAAACAATTTTTTTAGACAAAGTGAAGTTCGTAAAAACAAAAGAAGTCATTTTGTCATTCTAGTGAATTATTTCATGTCCCACATTTAAATTTGAATCCAGTGACGATATCATTATCTGCTCCTAATCTATAAGCAACACTCGCCTGCACACAGCGACATTATTATTGTTTGTACAGAAACACTCACACACACACACACACACTGATATTAAACCCTCTGGTAACTTTATCCTCATTGTATTTGTAAAACCGGCTAAAAATGTCACCGAGCAGGAAATCTAGTCAAACTCCACCTGCAAATGTGCCTATTTTCTTCCCCATAAAAACATTAAATAGCACTCATTTAAAACACTTTACTTAATCTTATTTAATTTTGTTAGGAAATTTTGTAAGGAAAACCATTAAAAACCTCAAATATCGGTTACAACTGCAGTCAGATTACAATACTTTCATTTGTTTGGCCACAAACAGTTTTATCTTCTGTGTTTTTTTTGTTTTTTGTGGGTTTTATTTTTATTTTATGCCTCATGCTTGACGTATGTTGGCTAAACACTGGGTGTGGGAGGACGAGAGTAAATGTTTGCACTGGTCATACTGGTTCAACAGCTTCACAGGTGCTCACGCTGGAGAAAAACAAAATGCATTTACATTTACCTCTGTGTCCTCTTCAACAGGAGACAGAAAAAAGGGTAAAAAAAAAGGTCTTTGAACTTGAATCTGTTTTTTATATTCATTCTCTATTAAATTAAATCAAAGTGTGGTAGGCAATAGGATTATCTAAGTGAAATAGTATTCAAAACGTCCTCCTATTACTAACTGAAATGCGTTTTAAAATAGGAAATGTTGTTTTAACGTCCTTGAAAATGTAAAATGTGGAATTGAAATGATGAAAAAGAAAAGCCTGAAGGCAGCGTTAATCCAGCTGATTCATGCAGTGGAGGCATTTTTCAAATTGTCGAAATCTGACACCTTAACTTCCAAACATGTCGTTTGGGCTCTGAACACACACACACACACACGCGCGCGCGCAGAATGACGCGCCGCGCAAACATTCGGACACAAATAACAGAAACTGTTCAGAGCCAAAGATTAAAGGAGATTAGCAGAGTTGCAAATTTCATATACAGTTAGACAAGTAAAACCACTTACGACACAACATAAAAAATTACCCATATTTCATATTTGTTAGCTAACTCCTCCCACATATTAAATCAAATGGGAAAACATTACTTGGGAATGCTGAGTCAGCGATTCCCAGCTAACTAACTACTGACCATACACTGTGTTCCATTCATACATCGGAAGTCGGAACTGGGAGTGACCGTCATCGCATTCCAGCTGAGTCAGAAACGCAAAACGTATCTTGGGCTAGCCATTGTTAGCCATTGTTAGCCATTGTTTTCAAGTTGGAAATTCAAGTTCAAGACCTTGTAAATTCCGAGTTCCGACTACAAATGTACCGCACAGATAACTTTACTGAGCTGAAATGAACGACAGTAGCTCTAAATCTTCTTTAAATGTCTTTAGAACTCTTTGTTTTTACCTTGATGACCTTGATGGACTGCTTGATCTCGTCCAGTTTCTTCACTCTCTCCTTGATCAAATGTTTCAGCTCCGACCTCCTTTTTCCCAGATTACTCTGCGAAAAAGACATTCAGGATTGTTTAAAAAATGTAAAAAAAAAAGAAACAAAATCAATACTGACACAGAGAATTACTTCACAGTCCCTCTTACCATTTTCTTCTTCCACTCGTGGTCGGTGGAGACGATGTCGTGGGACTTGTGCGTGGCCTCGGCGCACGCCGTGCAGATGCACGTGTGGTCGGAGCGGCAGTAGACTTCCAGGAGACGTTCGTGCTTCTTGCAGATCTTCTCCTCCAGGTGGAAGGTGGGCTCGATGAGGCGGTGAGACGTCAGCGACTTCACCTGAAACCCACACGAGTGAAAGAGTGAAGCCCTGTGGTTTGTTTGGTGGGAAATCCAGCCACTGTGAGTCTGTGATTTAAACCGTTTTTACTAATTCATTTACCACTTCAAATGTGTTGCAGTTACCTATTTTTTATGGTTTCGTGGATCACATTGGATTTATTTTTTTTCAATTTAGACATCCAGTCCAGTATCTGAGCAATACTGACTTTTCACATGTTCAAACGTTTGAAAATAACTTCATTTTTATGCCTAAATTCAAAAGTGTTTCAAAATCAAGTTCGCACAACGGAATAACATCACAGCTGAAAATTATAGCAAACAATAATACAGATTATAGTAAGAGAAATAAAAATAACGTCTAAGTAAAACAGACATTTATGAACATTACTGTGTACGTAGTGTCAAAAAGTGTATTTTTCTAAAAACAAGTACTCAAATATATAACTAATAAGATGCTGTGAACAAATTAAATCCGAGAAAAGTTCTGTTTTTACTTGTGGAAAATTAAATAGTCTAGTGATTAAAAGTAACAAGGAACAATATAAGTGTTATTTTAATTTTTCCATAATTTACCCAAATTCCTTGACTATTTTTGACTGAAACTTTGTTTTCCTTTGTTCGATTTTTTGGACTCACGTGTGTGTGTGTGTGTGTCACACGTTACATAATCGCATTACATAAACCTTTTATTATTTCATTTGTTTATGGGTTGCACGTGTGTTTTTATCTCGTTTCATTCACATTAAGTGACTCCAGAGGTGAACGCGTTCAGGCCTTGTGCGACACCACTTGTTACATAAGAAAACTACAATTTACTACCTTAAACAAGTGATAAACTGACCTTTTTATGATGCCGCAGGTGATTCTCGCAGAACGACCCGGGGCAGTTCACACAAGACTTGTGCGCCTTGACTTTCCTCCCGATGCAGGCGTCACAGGGAACCTCGCCGGGCCGAGCAAACTCCCCAGTGTCGGATCCAGAGAAGCCGCCGTGACTCGGGTCAGAGTTCAAGTTCAGCGTGGATCCTCTCACAGCTGCAACGGCTCCACCACCGTCTCCGCCGCCGGCCATCATCAGGCCCTGGAACTGTGTGGAGATCTCAGCCAGGACGCGGTTGACGCTCATCTCGGGCTTCTTGGAGTAGGCCTTCTTGCACATGGGGCAGGAGATCTTCTTGCTGTGGTTCCAGTAGCCCAGCAGACAGGCCTTGCAGAAGCTGTGGCCGCACGGCGTGGACACGGGCTCCACGAACACCTCCAGACAGATAGAGCACGTGAACTGGTCTTCAGAGAGGACGCGGCCTCCAGGGGAGCTTACGCCTGAGAGAGACATCGGTCAGATTAGCTTAAAAAAGACATATTTATTCCTTATCCTAGCTTTATTTCTAGCCTCAAAAAACAGAAAAAAGGCGGTTTTAACTGGCCACCAATATGTCTGACATCCAGGCGGGTCGTTAACACTTTCCAACTACGGGTGAATCACCACAGCAGCTGTAAATTGCTCTGAAACTGCAACTGGATTTTAGGTTTTTTCCCCCCCCCACTTACTTGACTCGTTAAAGTGCATGCCTGAATGTGCTGGGACTAAACATGAACTGAAAGAGAGAACCACAACACTGTGTGACACTGTGTTCTTTTTGTGAAGAGACGAAACGACACACCCTCCCGATGAACCTCTAAATGTCTCAGGTCGATTATCTCAAGTGAAATCGGATTTTGGAAAATAGTCCCTTTATCATTTCATCCGTGTGCCAAAATCCCAGATTTTAGTGATGGTCTCATGAGAACATGGCTGCTAGAGGACAAGGAAAAACAGATTAGACCCACTAAATAAGAGATTTGTGTAACAAAACCCTGCTTGCTAAGTCTACCATATCTTAAGTGTTCTTTCTCCACTTTATCTCACCATTTTCTGTCTGGGAAATTAAGTCTGTGTCACATTAGAACCTGCTTTTTCCCCACTGCACCAATCTCCATAGAGAAAATCATCAATTTTACATGTGGGAGAGTTTAACGGTTTACAAACTCATGTTATCAGGAAGAAAAAGTCCTTTTAACATCAAGATAAGACCATGAACAGATATTAATGATGTAAGCAGGTGTAGATTTTATCAGGTGATTCTTTTGATAAGTGGCTGAAATCTGTATTTGTTTGAGAGTGAGAGCTCAGTGCGTCCACATGTAAATAAAAACAGCTAGAAAAAGATTGTATTTCATGTAAAACATACTATTTTCCTCTCTTCGTTCTCTTTTGTATCTATAGAAACACACACACACGTCTTTGGTGACATTTTACATCTTATTGCATTCACACATGTACTTACAGACCAAATGTTTGCATAAATATCACCTGTAACTTGAGTGAAAGTACAAACTTTTACTGTTTTTAACATCTCATATCAAAGTTACGGAGGTAAGTGTGTGTCTCTCTCTCTCTCTCTCTCGGGACAGGAAGTGTCTTTAAACGCGTCATTCTGTCCAGTGTGGGTTAGAAAAACTATGTGTGGAATGTAGAAACTCAGGACCTGCTTCAAGTTTAAAAGAAAACACAGCACAGGCTTTGACTCTCCGCCATGTTATGTTATTGTTACATTTTTAAGGCTCTAATTATCCGTCTGTTTGAACCAGACAGCAAAAAAAACAAACTAAAAATTTACATTTATGCTGTTTTTTTTGTTTTCACCTTATTGAACAGCCACTGCGAAATGAAATTGACTAAAAATTAAACACATCAACCACCGTACATATTTAAAAATGCTCTCTGCTTGAAGTTCTCATAATAATGTGACACTGGAGGTGTTCCTGAACGCCTCCACTGTGAATGTTCAACCTCGTCTCACACAGTGTTTCTAACACCGGGGGCAAAGTTCAGCAGACAAGTGTTTCTCTAAACGTTCACACAAAAAACCCCAAAACACATGAAAAGTAGAAGTAGTGATGATCGTTATTTAAGAAAAAAAGAAGAGAGTAGTAAAATAAAGTGGAACTCACTCTGCATGTTTTCCTCTGACGTGTGAATCTTTCACTTCATGTACTTTGCTGTGAGTCACATGCAAACAGGTGCTCGGGGAGAAAATCTTCCTGGAACCTGAAGTGGCCCCTCCCACTCTCAGTGTGACACACCCAAAGGTCCACACACACTCTCTGTTTTCTCTACGGCTCTGCTGTGTGGATATACAAAGCCCCCGAATCCAAAGGCTGTGTGTTGTGTGTTTACTCCATTCAAATAGAACTGAATTGACCTTAAAGGTCCTGAAATTCACCCGACAAGAGTCTTAAATGTCACAGACCTGGTTCTAAAGAATACACACAATCATTAAACTTTTAACCCACATTTATTTCAGTGACTGGTGTATTTTAGCAGCTTTTATAATCGCAAAAGCCATAAATCATGTATAACTGCAAGAGGGTGGTACAAATTATTATTATTTCTTTTTAAAAAGTGCTAAACATTTGACCTTTTTTGTCAATAAATCTCTAAAAAATCTCTATACGTGTTGTTGAACATCATGTATGTCTTTATTATGTTAATTATGTTATGTGTTAATTATGTTTGTTCAGATTTTTTATGTGGGCGATATCGTGAGGCCTAAGGTAAAAAAGTTTATAGAACCAAATTAATCACCTTCAACGTGAATCATGACCATGTGCACAAGCCTATATGCAACATGCTTATGCCATGATCGCATTAATGCATTAACAAACAGGTGAACGAGTGTACCTAATAAAGTGGCCTTGAGTGCAATTGTTATGTTTTCTGCATAGAAAGGTAGGAAATAAATAAGCAGATATGAACAGAAATATATAAATACTGGGTTAAGATTTTACAAATATTTAAAAATACAAACTAAACCTCAAAAAGTGCCACATTTCCATCACCAAATGTATGATCCTGTGTTTGTACCACTGAGTTGTTTTGGCACGTTTGGTCCTCCATACAACAGGAAGTTAAAAAAAAGGGTGGAAAAAAGCGCGCAGTCAGTCCGGATTAATTTCAAAGTAAAACACACTGGATTAGCAGGTGGATACATCAGAATTATGGAGTAATATTATTTAAAACTCTACAGTGACTAAAAACATCATGGGTAAGACGCTATTTATGATAATTGCAGTTTGAAGTGAAAGTTATTTTTTGCTGTTTGCGTCTGTTGGTTTCGTGAATGTCGCTCTTTAAAAGCGATGAAATGTTTGTTTGTTAGCATGATTTAGCTTAGCTCCGTCTGTGGCTATGTTGTGCTACATGCTAATTCTGTTGCTTGGCGATTGTGGGTTAGTGTTGCCTTGTGGTTACAGTATTTGATGTAAAGTATAATAATAAGTATAAAGTATTTTCTGTGAACTTGGCTCATTTTTGGAAACAGTTTTTTTTGTGCTTACTTTTGAAGTTGATTAGCTCTTGCTTTGGCTGTGTTTTACTACATGCTAATTTCGTAGTTTGGTGTTTTGTGAAAATGATTGAAAATATTTTAGTGGTGCCTTCTTATTTTTTGTGAACCCGGCTAATTGTTTCTCATAATTGATATTACTAAGGGTAAGGGTAAGGGTTTAATAGCTAGCAAAAAATAGATCTTTATTCACCTAAATGTGTTATTTTATTAATAGTTTTTATGAAATAGTTTATTTGTACCATATAACACAGAAATCATTGAAACTGATTTATTTGTGGACAAAACAAGACATTTGAGAACACCAATTACTTAATTAATTAGCTGTAACTAACAATTATGAAAAATTACAGAGTTTTAATATATGGTGATGATTTCAGAGGATAAATGATTACAAACATCTATATTAAACAAACGAACTAGTGACTAAATAATTTTTTGCTGCACAAACGAGTTTAGCATCCATTTCATTTTACCTTCCAGCCACCTGCCTGTCATAAAAACTCAGTGATACTGTCTTTTATTTAACATTTGCTTTGCATGTTTTATCTTTAATGCATGATGTGGGTAAAATACTCAGTGCTGAATGTTTGAAGCTGCAAATAAATTCACCAAAACGAGACTGTAAACTGTGATTTAGGGGCATTTCTTTGTGTAAGTGAGACATTCAGGGTCAGACAGATATAGATATACAGTGTGTGTCAACTGTTCAAACCATAGTAGTTGCATTTCTTTATCTCCACCACTAGTGGGCAGCCTTTGCCTGTGCATTGAGAGGAAACAGCAGCCTCTGCAAACTGACACTTTACATTCATATTGCATTTTTTTTTTTTACCCCCATACAGTGGCCGATGCCGTCGTCCATGGCAACGACACAGCAGCACAACATTGGTCCTTTATTTCCTCGTGTGTGTGTGTCATGCACTGCACACAGCTAAAACATGCGTGAAATGACCATAGACTTAATTTCTGCTCCTGTGAATAAGGAGCCTTTAATAAGTCAATGACAGCAAGTCAAAAAAAGAAGACTGATGTCTTTACGCTGTATTTTTGTCAATAAGACACTGAAGGGATGATATTGATCCTCCTCACTTCCTGCTAATGTCACTGTAACTCTATTTATGTGTTGCATGTTATAGATCATCTTACACGTCTCAATTTCTCTCCGAGTGTGTGGAGCTTCACACGTGAACATCACATTGCGATGCTTTTCACTGAAATTGACATGATTCATTCAAGTGGTGCAAGTGTTTTTTTTTTGCACCTTAACTGTCATTTTTATGTAAAAGAAGTCAAAGATTGGACCCTTTTTTTATCCCAAAACCTCTGTGTGTTGTGAGTTACAGAATATCTTTTGTCTTCATTTTCCCTCATTTTCTTTCAAGAAATTGACAAAAAAAAAATCACATTGCGACTATTTTGACTGACATTACGATGATTCATAATTTTGGCATCTTAACTGTGATTTTTATTAAAAAAAATATAAAAATTATAAAGATTTGACCTTTTTTTGTCAGTGAATTTCTGAATATGTTACAGATTATCATTTTTGTCTTAATTTAACTCAGATTCTGTCGAGATTATTTTCACTGACATCACGTGTTGTGATAAGATTTGTAAATTACCAATTACCCCCCCATTAAGTAAATTTTTTTACATTTTAACTGTATTTATTTATTAAAAATGTATCAGAATCATAAAGATTTGTCGTTTTCAAGGAGTTTGCGACAAACAACACATGTCCTAACGTGAAATGAAGGATTTGGGGCCATTTCATTCCTGCAACGCTGCAGAATTTCATCCTAATGCTGCATTGATGCAAATGTATGTCTTTTTTTTTAGGATTCGGATAATACACTTGGTCGTATTGCGACACAATTATTTACGTATCCATTTCCAAACCCTGCTTAATTCTTCATTTTGTGCGATTTTTATCCTCTTTTATTATTTGGAGTGGACTAAGACAGATGGATCATCATAGTAGTAGTTGTTGTTGTTGTTGTTGTTGTTTGTGTTAGTCATCATGTCCGTGCACACGTGCAGGCTCATGCTCTGATATTCAGTGCAGCCCCACAGAAAAACCCACTGCAGCAGAGAGATTGTGTCGCATGCTGTTGAGGAGCTACAGTTTCTTGTAGAGTGGGGGATTCTGCTTTCTCTTCCTGTCGCAGTGTCTGTCAAGGTAAAAATGTAAACCCTCCCCTCCTCTCCCTCCCCATTTCCTCTCCCTGTCTGCCATCCACCTCTCTTTGTATCATCTATCTTTTCATCTTTTTTGTTCTTTCTCATTTTAATTTTCCACCATCCTTTCCAAATATTCTCTTTCAGGTTTATAAATAGAAACTAAACCCCTCGTCTCTCTTTTCTCCCCATCGTTTCCCCCCCCCTTCTCCCTCTCCCTCCTTCCTTCCCTGCAATCCTGCACTTGAGCAGAGTCTCAGCAGGAAGCTGCAGTTTATTTCTGCACACACTGCACCTAACGAGCAGCAGGCCCCCCTCCCCCCGGTCCCACCGTGGCGATTACTGAGGAAACGCTTGATAAATAAAAACGGAATTCTTCCCCTCGCGAAATTGTGACAACGTGCGATTTTCCATCACGCGCCGCAGCAAGGAGGAGTCACAATATGTTGACTGTGGTGAATTTGCGTTTCTTGTGGTAACTGCAGAATGGGGGGAAAGTCATCAATATTTCAACTCCAGTGACTTGCACATTCTGTCCAGCGTTATTTTGAACGACCACAAGGGGGAGCCTGCATCTTTTTAGTCATTCCAGGACCTCATGATTTTAAGATTCTTGTTTTTCACTTCACTTTATAGATGTTTATCTTTTGTAATGACCTTGTTGCATCAATTTAGGATATGCAGAGACTTTCGATTAATGTTTCTTTGATGTTTCAGCTTCTTAAATGTGATTATTTTTCTGTTTCTTTGCTCCGTACGATAAAGAAATTAAAATTTTGATTCGAGAACATCATCATTTTTAAGGTTTGGAGAAAAAAGATCAACATTTTTCAACATTCTCCGACACTTGATGAACCAGACAAGTCATCGATTTATCCAGATAACAATCGACAGATTGAAATTTATGAAAATAATAGTTAGTTGGAGCTCCAGTGTGAACATTTATGTATGTTTTTAATATAATTACAAATAGTCACCTTAACATAAGGACTTTTTTTACAATCAAACTAATCCCTTATATGTACATATAACCTTACATATAAGTACGGTTTCACTTGCACTCGCGCAATAATACATCTGATCTGATTTTTCAGCTTCTTTAATGTGAATATTTCCTGTTTTCTTGGCTCCATATGACAAAGAAATCATTCAAACCGAATCATTTTGGTTTGTGGACAAAACAAGACATTTGCGAACATAAATATTACCAAATTTGAGAAAAGAATTGTCAACCTTTTTCAGCATTTTCTGACAGTTTATGCACTAAACTATTAATCGATTATGTTTTCTCAGCTTCTTAAATGTGAATATTGTCAGGTTCCTTTGCTCCATATAACAAAGAAATCATTATAACTGAATAGATTTTGTTTGCGCTAACATTTTCTGGCATTTTCTGGACCCAACAAGTACTCGATTAATCGAGGGAACGGTCGTCAGTTGCAGCCCTAAATGCCGCGTAAACGTCCCGTGTGCTGATGATGTGAAACAGTTCATCAGGCTGGCTGATTTACGCTGCTGTGGAACAACTGATTTATTAATCAGTGACACGTCAATTACAGCAACTGCTGCAGCACGAGCACAGCGTTTCATTAGACGGAAATCGCTGCTGCGACTCGATAATTCACCCGTTCACGCCGCAGCACAGGGGAGGGAACATTTAGTCGAGTGAATGTGAACAGTGTGCAGCTGTGTGAGGAGTAAAAACACAATATTCACTGCTGCTGAAGTGGGTGTTTTTTTTTTGTTGTTTGTTTTTTTTAAACCAAACAATCACTGATGAGGTGTTTTTATTATTTTTTTCTCTCTCTCCCCAGTCCCTCGCACAGAATTCCCACCGGGACGCAGGCAGCTGACAAGAAGCTACAACAACTACTGCAGTGCTTCATTCACATGCTGCTGCTCTGTTCCTGCAGCTCCTCATGTTGCCTGTTGCTGCTCCCCAGTAAACCCCTGTGTCCCCTACTGACTCCGCCATCTATCATGTGCATCACACCCGCATCAGGTAAACATTTCAGCCATCGCATGATCGACATTTTGCTGCTGCCTTTTGTGTTTTATGCAGGCGTGCTTTCGGGTTGTCCCTCTCTACATAGGATGTCTCAAGAATCTCCTTTTTAAACCTGATATTCACTCGATCTCCAGGATGACCTGTTTAGATTTGGGTGGTCAGAGGTCAAGGTCACAGCTATTTCCTTTTTTGCAGGCTCACTCATCATTACTCACAAATAAATCTACACCAGCTCAAAGTCACATGAACACTTCAGATCATGTTTGCCCCTGGAAAGTGAAATTTGTTGCATTTCCTGCACCAAACCCCATAGAGAAAATCAGCGTTTTTATCTCACAGGGACACAGGAGCTGCTGCAGTTGCCGCTGCCTCGTTTGGTGACTTGTGTCACTGCGGTAAATCCAAACTAAGATTTTCGAAAGCCGAAGTCACAGAATAACACATTTGGACTTACCGATGGAGGCAGCAGTGGGTCAACAACTCCTGTGTCCTGTGACGTAAAAATCGCTGATTTTCTCTATGGACTTTGGTGCAGGGAGTGAGTGCTTTACAAGGCCACACAAACCCAATTTTCCAAACAGAAAGGTCTGGTGAGAGAAAGGTGATTGAACATATTCATGTGATTTTTGTAGATTTTAGTAAGCGTGTGTTGACCCTGCTGGGTCAGTATGGATTAACAAATCCATACTGACCCAGCAGGGTCTCCAGCAGGGGGCGCACGCGGGGCAGTCAGGTCAAATTCTGTGTCACAATTGCCTTCAAAAAAATCTGAATTATTGCTTGGTGTAAGAAACCACATATGATGATTGAATTCTGTAGTATTGGGCTGGAAAAGTCCCCACTAAACTTCCAGAAATGTTCAATGGGAACTTTTGTTTGGGGATTATTATGAAAATTGTGAGAATTAAATGTAATTTGTTTTTGCTAATTTAAAGAAACTGTCATATACAAACATAAATATTTTGTTTGTGTCAAAATAGTGTCGCTGATCTATTAAAAATTCATGTTTCTGGAAATCTGATGCCACGTCATGGATTTGCATCAAATCTGGTTCTTTTAGCTAAGCTTATGCTATAATATTAACAACATTTCATTTAAAAGAAACGTCCTGTTAATTCAACTTTTTGAAACATAGTGTCAACTGACAGAGCTGGTCAGCGGCGGCAACGACCGCTGGGCTGTGATTTCTGGGTCTTTGATGTAAGTGAGACATGGAATCACGTGTGTTTGTGTGCGTGTTCACCATATTCAGCTCAGTCGGATTAAAACAGCCCGAGCACAGTGTTTGCGCCTAACGGCAGCTTCCTCCTTCTCCTCCTCCTCCTCCTCCTCCCCTTCTCCCTTCAGACCTGATCTCATCCGATGCCGTCCGACTTCATCACGTCTCTGCTCGTCTTCAGCGTGAAGTATTTTGTGTCCCGACAAAGCGTCTGACAGTCGGAGCCACATGCAGCTCGCGCCATGTCATGTGATGATGCGAGACATTTTTTTTACACTTTTAATACTGGGAGTCCAAAAAAAAACAACAAACCGGGATTATTGAAAACAAGGATTATTTTCCTTTAGCTGTGTGTGTTGAACCAGATTAAGAACAAGTATTACTGAAATCTTCTTTTGGACATGTTTAGTCATTGTCTCTGTCTCTCCTCTTTTATTTATTTAGCACCACAAACATCTTGTGCATTATTCATCTTTTTTTTTGGTTCTTTTTACATAATACATGAACGTTTCATCGGAGAAACAACTATTAGACCCTTTGTCCCAAGGTTCCAGCCTTTCGTCCTTTATGACACGTGATAGTCTAGCTTTACTTACAGCGTCGTCGTAATTTCAGAGCAGTGGCCTCGTTATTAATCTCAACTGACAAGAAGGAAAACGGATCCTCCTTTATAGTTGACATTGATCCTCAAAGAAAAAGAAGAAATGCATTGATTTGTGGTTGGGGAAACTTTAAAATCTGAGATCGAGCAAAGACGTGAAACGTATCGTCTGTGAAGTGTAGTGGATAAAGCTGCAGTGTGTTCTATTTGGTTATTTTTGTTGCATTTCGTGTTGTTTTTCTGCTTCTTTAATGTTTAATGTTTGTTTTCTGTGAAGCAAAACCATCAGATCTGACTGAGGGAGTGTTTGTGTGTGTGCAGCTGCAGCGCAGGGGCGGACGGGTGCAAAGAAAGAAGCGTTTATCCCGTCATCAAACTGCTAGAACGACCAGAAGTAGAATTCGCTTTCTTGTAACATTAAACTTCTTTAGATCCTGTAAGAACCAAATTCTGATTTATTTTCTCTAAAATCACTTCTTTTTTACCTGCAGAATTGATGAAAAACCATGTAGACAAACTTACTCGCAATTCAGGATAAAAAGTGAGGATAACTCTGACGTGACCTTTTAAAATCGTCCCATACCTACTCATTTAAAAGAGCTGAATTTACCACCCTAGTAATGAAAAGTGATAATGAAAACGAAATTATAACCCTTTTATTTTTAGGTGTCATCAGTTTTTCAGTCAGTGTTATCCTTCGATTTGTTTTTAATCTAAAGCCAAGCTTTGATGACAACAAGAGGCATTTTGTTACTCTTGAATCGTGAAAGATTTTGCCCCAAACTGAGTGGAATCAAGACACAAAACTCTAAATGCAATGTCATTTATTTGTTAATCATATTGTGTTTTGACTGAAATCACAGGGAATCGTGAAGCAAGTTGAGTATTTGTACATTGACCTGCCATGACTCTGATCACCAGGGGGTCACGGACAACGGACGGAAATACCCGCACTCGGTATTTCCATCGCGACATGCCAGACCTTCATGACCCACGACGGTAAGAAACATGCTCGAGCCATTCATGTGTGTCAAGGAGACGAGCAAAGGCACGCTGTCCTATTTACCGCCCGTGTGTAACCGCATGCTCCCAAATCCTCAATTCCAGCCGGGCAATAATGACGAAGCCATGTTCTCAGCCTGTTTGAAGTGGAGCAGCACCCAGAGGCACCGTATTGAAACCAGCTCCTATGGGGACGAGGCCGCGTACCATTACTGCCACCCCCCTCCCCAAAAAGGATCCAGGTCAGAAATCGACTCTGCGAGCTCTGCATCTGTGTTTTAAATCATTAAAAATGTACAGATCAATAGAGATAAAATTAATCTAGCTTGGCAAAAAAGAAATTGATTTGGAGGAGGCCAAAGGAAAGCAGAGTTTACACGACACAATTCATGTGATCGGGAGTCTTGCAGGCTTTGTGGATCCGCCGCGCCCTACAGAATCATCCACTAGGGGGAGCCACAGACCAGTCGGTCTAGTCTTAACGTTTTGACGGAAAAAACAAACGAGAAAAGAAATAAACGAGAAGAGGAAGAGTTCGCGCAATGAGTTCTTTGGAGAAACACATGGTCTACCTCGCCCCTAGTCCCTATGTGCGGCTTTTGTCTGCAAATTGCTTAACTTCGCGTCGGACCGAAAACCGCGCGGTGTGAAAGAGACAAAACATGACAAAGGCAAAAGAGGTTCAAAGCAATACGCAGCAAATTTTATTCAGTGCAGAAAAGACAATACAAGGAGTGTTCTTGTGCGTTCTTGCTTCCAGCCACCAAACCCTTTAAAACCCAACAACACATCACATCATGGTTTTTTTTTTTTTTAACGTTTTTCATTTTTGTTGTTGTTGTTGAAAATGTCAAAATACACAGAAGGGGCAATTTGTCGGCAAAATACACACATTTGGATTTCACATGCTTTTTCTCCCAAAACACCAGGAACACAAACAAAACAAATGTCGGGGAGAGGTTCACACCAAAACGTGGATTTAAAATCATAGAAACGTAATCCAGCACATTTGTAACAAAGCGTCGGTCGTTAACGGTGGAGGAAGTGATGCGGCAATAAGAGGGTTGGATCGTGAGATGAGGCCCTGTAGAGCTTCCTGATTGGCAGATGCCTCCCTGAAAGGACGGTGGTCACTGATTGGCCGCGCTGCGAGGGGCTACATACAATCATATGAAACACAACTTCACGATAATCTCTCGCCTCTTTAAAACCTCGTGGGGAAAAAAACCTGGCTTCTCTCGGTTGGAGAGCGGCCATCGTAGCGGCATGCACTGCGTTTACTTGTCACTGGCGTCTTTGACCGATGCACACGACACAAATAAAGGGATGCACAAGAACAGATTATCTAAATATATATATATATATATATGTTATTTTTGTTCTCTTAAAGTATGGCTTTAATGTCATTTCTAAGCTGCAACTTCTGGGCCCAAAGTAATCTACCGTACCGTTCACCGCACCAGTTACCTTTACTGTCAAGTACTTTTCAAGCATAACAACACGTGGATGTGGATAAACATGAGTATCGGAGGAGATTTTTGTCGGCTCGCATGACACTGTACAGACGCTGCAGTGCATACATGGTATGAACAAAAGCTCTTCCATCTTCCCTGACGTAAACACTGGTTTTAAAGGAGGATTTTGCAGCTTTGCTTTCTCCATTCATGATCACAGCAGTGAGACAAACTTATTTGTACATTATTATTATTATTATTATTATTGTTGCTGTTGTTGTCGTTCCACCCTTCCTTCGCTCTCATTGTGCTCGCCGAACCCCGCGTTCTGTATTTGCCTTTGGGGCAGGAAGCGAGAATGAGGTCAAGTTAACAAAAGCTAAGGGAGAACAGAGCGTCGGAGAAAGGGAAGATGGAAATGAAGAAAGACCAGTGTTTGTATGTTGTGTACTGTGTGTTCGTGCGGGGGAGGAATGCCTACTTTTGATTTCAATATGTTGAGCAATCTCATTTGAAACATCCTCATCAATGCTTGCGTTTGTTGTATCGTAAAAGGTGGTTTCTCAGAACACGACTGACCAAACGGTTCATCTAAGCATCTGCCCCATCTACACCGGTGTTTGATGGTATCTCAGCTACTCTAGCGACGCTCAAACCTGCAGTCTAACCTCCTGAATAATCTCGCAGCCTAAAATCCACTAATTCCGCACTAAAGTGACCATGTCAGACTCACTTCCTTTTAACATTAAGCTTTTTCAGATCCCGAAAATTGCTCTGAACGCAACACTGTCTCGACAAAACCTTCCATCCTCCTCCTCCTCCTCTCTCAAAATGATGCGTACATTTCGTCCTCCTTTTTGTGTAAACGTGGCACGAATGTGGCTCTTGACATGGACCGTTTTAGTCAACCTATCACAGATTCAATAAGCATTAATGAGAAAGTGCCATTTTAGAATGTGAGACCCAACAAATGTGGCTTCCAAATGGCAAGAAATTTAAATACAGCTGTGGAGGATCTTGTGCTCGGTGACAGACACTCTTAAAGAATCTAAATGAAACGGATCCAAATTAGTCTGCTCCTCTCGTACTCAACATTTGGCTTGATTAAGATGCCTCACTGCCTTCCCCTCTCTGTCTTCCTAATATTCCAAGAGCAACTCTCTGGTGCATGTGGTGCGTGAATTGTCAGGCCAATGAAACGAGGTTTTCTGACAGTGTTTCGTGACTGTGCACAGATCTGTTTTCCCAAGAGTCTGGCGTATTCCCCTAAGAATAGGTTTTTCATGGCCTTCACTCAGAGAAATTGGGCTGTGTGTATTCAGAACACACACACACACACACACACACACACACACACCAGTGTTCATAGGTGTTGATGTGATGGTAACACAAAGAGGGCAGGTACAGTCATGTCCAGTAAAGCTTATCTGTGTTCTCTTCTAACTTGTTAATCCCATCAGCTCAGGCAGTGACATATCTGCACTGTGACCGGCCCACGCGTTCTCTCAAAGCTTTCAGTCCCTTTAAAAAACCGCCTGCCAAATCAAATTCACCTAAATCCCCTTTTTATAGCGTGTTCGTCAGGTAATTATTTGAAAACCATGTCGGATCCTGTTATCGGGGAGAAAAGGGAGCCCGGTCGGGAACTCGGGTGATGAAACCGTGACGGAGGAGAGCAGGCTGAGATGGCGACCGCATCGTTATTATTCTTTTTCCCCAAACGTCTCCCGTCCTCAAAATAGAAAAGAGGTTACATTCCAATAATAGGCCTGGTAATTAGTGAGATTATTACGATTAAAGCAATGGAGAGTGAGTCTGGGTTTTCGTGTGCTACATATGTACATCGAGGCTGGGGAGCGGGGGTGGGGACACGAATGCAGAGCAAGTGTGTGTGTGTGCGTCCTAAATTAATCAGCAATGTTGACTTTTATCTATAATGTTGAATGTGAATTTGCTTCAGAATTGTTGGGAACTGGATAACTCGCATTTCCCAACTGTCACCGTCCGGCGATTATCGGCTGCGTTGTGCATTGTTGCTAATTCTCCAGCCACACAAGCCCTTAGAATTGTATATTTTGTTGTGTATATAATTGCGTGATTATATACATGTGTATATAATTACATTTTTTGATATATTTATTTTTCCAGAGGTCTCAAACTCACTTAAATATTCATAGCTGCATCATAAATGCCTTTTAATATTGTGGACTATTTATCGTTCCATATCAAAACAAACAGTTTTATGTTTAAATTATGTGAAATATCATCATAAATATTATTACTTTGATGCCTTGGAGTAGCTATAACGAAAGCAGTTTCCCATAGTATATATTTCTGAATCTGATTCTAATTCTGAAACGTTCAGGCTCATTTTGATTCAATTTAGTTCTTGGAAAATCGTGAATTGTATCATCGTCGTTGCAAGTAAGACTAGCAACCAACACTTGGATGTGTAGCTACTTCCTTTACGACGCTAAAAAGCGCCTCTTTCAATTCATTTGGTAAATATTTCCAGGTAAAAACAGCGGTTCAGTCGGGGAAAAGCCTGCCCTCTGGTGGGGGGGAGTAAGAAGTGCAGGCTTGCTCACAGCTCTCCTTTAAACCTCTGCACCAAATGAAAGAAAACTTTCAATAGGAGTAGCAATAATCCTAGGTATCGACAAACGGTATCGGTGTCAATAAAATCTGAATGATACCCAACCCTTCAAACAATTAGCTGCCTTTCATTTTCTCTCCATCTCCATCCATCAACTCTTTCTCCATCCCCTTTTCATTCCATCTGTCTGATCCAAAGGTGAAGGAGCTCAGGTTCACAGCTGGCATCTGCTCAGAATCATTATCGAGTGTTTATTTAGGGGATGCCGAGGTTTGAGTTACCTTCGCCGGGGGCCGCCCGAGTAACCCGACACCGGGGCTCGGTGTGCGGAGGCAGGCGAGCCGTCGCGAGTCGTGGACAAACGCCGTTTAAATGCTTCTTAAAAGACGGGGGGCAACGTGACGCCGGTTTTATGGATGAGCACAGACGTCTTTGTGTCACGGGCCACTGGCCTGTTGTTGTTGTTGTTGGTTAATGACGGTAAAGCGGCGCCGAGGCAGCAACGCACACTTTAGTGTCAGTCGAGCCGGAATATTTACTATTATTTTTGTATTTACTAGCTCTATTCAGAGAATGGCTTTTTTGCTCTGTTGTCATGGAGATGCCCCAACTCATCTCTATGACAACCGCGGGGGTAAAGTCCCTAAGCTTAAAGATAAAATAAGGAAAACAGGAACCAGACCTTGTGTTGTTATCCTAATATTACGTTTAAACACGTGAGATTATTTCACATCAGCGTTTCAATTATGAACGAGATTAAAGCACAGCAGGGTTTACGTTACAGCTGAATACATCTATATTGCATGACTGCCCCCACCACCCCATCTAAGTCTCACACTGTTAATAGAACCTCTTAACGTAGCCTGCATTTCAACATTAAAAAGATAAACCTGTGATTAGGCATGAATTATGCTGTATCATTGTAAATTATAAATGTAGTATTAGTTTTATATCGACTGGTCCAGACTTGGAGACTCTGCGTTTCCTAGCAAACACTCCTGCAGGAGAGTCTACGCACTTTTATTTATCTAAAACTAAAGCCACATAGTAAGAAAACCAGAGAGATTTTACCGGCGTTGAGTGGGAGTGGATCTTCTTCGTTAAATACCACTCAAAGTGCGATGATTGGTGAGACTCATTTGCTGGTTAATGGGCCCTTTTCTCTGCACAGCAGCCATTTTTGACACGGCGGAGCATAAAAATCACACGTGTGACCGGTGGCAGTCACAAACTTAGACGAGCTAAATGGAACTCGGCCGCCATTCGGTGTCTTTTGAGTCCAAGAAATGATCCTGTCATGTTTTGAAAAAGATGATCTTTAGCACGTGTGTGTGATATTTTTTATATTATTTGAATTTTAGTTCCTTTTACTTAATAACATGTAGTTTTTTATGAATAATCTGGATTATTATTACATAACGTTTTTGCCTCTGTATTGTTACTGTCTTTCTTTTGCGTGTTTATTGTCATTGTTATGTGTCAAAAAATGGCCGCTGTGCTAAATACCTATTCATTGCAATTTGAATTAAGACATTTACTTGGATGTTATGATCTTAAACTTGTTTTCACACCAAACGCGGCACGTTGCACTCTTGTAAGTGGAATTGACTAATCTTAAATTTAAAAGCAGTAATCCAGATTAGTGTGAACATTTCAGTGTACAGGATCCGACAGGAAGGTTTCATTTGAAAGGAAAATTGGGGGCAATTTGTTGTTGGTGTGTGTGTTTATCTATTCATGCCGGACTGTAAAGCTTGACAAGTGTTGCTACGGAAACAGGAGACCCCGTGGTCCTCAGAAATAATCAGTGACAAGATTCAGGGCACAAATCATTCTCCGCTGTGGAGAAAACCTAGTTTCCATTCACCGTGTGTGTGTGTGTGTGTGTGGTGGGGGGGAATTGACATAGCGTCTTCTCCTCCGGCGTCAAATCCTCTGCAAATCTAGTCGAGCTAAAACAAACTGAGAATCATTCATCGTACGTCTTTTCAGCCTCTTCAGATCTAATAAAGCGAGCTCGTCTGGAGCCGCCGAGCGAGTCGGCTGCTGCTGCTGCTGCTGCTGCTGCTGCTGCTCAGCCGAGCAGGTATATGAATATTTGAATGGATTTCCACCAGGTCGTCCAGCGCTCATTGATATTAAAGAGCGTCAAGTATCAGCGCGGGGAGAACATGAAGAGATGCATAACCACTCCATGATCACTAATGTGTCAGTCATCGCCTGTAATTTGCGAGATGAGGGTTTGTGTGTGTGTGTGTGTGTGCGTGCCTACTTTCCATCACATATTGATCTTGCCTGCAGCAAATTGCCTCAGACTGTGCGAGTTAGCAGCCAGTTTCCATGACCACCACCTCCGTCACCTGCGAGATCGGGCCCGACAGAGCCTGTGATCCAATATCTGGCCCCCACACGGGAGGTGGTTTTACACCTGAGACGGTTCCTCGGTGTAATTTTTCCCCTCCTCAACGCAGTGGTGAGAGAAAAGGAAAAAAAAAGAAAGAAAGAAAGAAAAGAAGCGGAGACTGAGGTGGAGGGGACACAAAAACGAGGCTGGCAACAATAGAGCCGTGTGCTTTCTGTTCCTGTTCTGTTTCACTGACGTTGAGGGACGTGTGCTTGTTCTGTCAGTTGTTTGTCGTCGAGCAGAACTTTCCCCTCTTTTCTTGTGCGCTGGACGCTGCCTAGTGTGTGTGTGTGTGCGTGTGTGTGCAGGGACGAAGGGGGGGGATCGGGTTTGCACGGTAGGGAGCATTTAGGGACACGCGGGTGTCAAAGTTTAATGAGGTGACGGGAGGTTACAGTATTTCTTCATGCTAGATTATAAATTCCAAACCACTACTTTTCCTCTTCTTTTCCCCTCTTTCTGTGCCCAACATCTCTCATGCAAAAAGGCATTTCATGACACTTTGCATAATATGACAGTAAAACCTGACCACTAATTTTACTGTATTTCTGTACATATGCGGATTATTATTATTTTTTTGTGTATATCTTTTTTTTTTTATGTCTTTTTTTTTTTATCCAGGTTCTATTTCATTCTCAGTCAGTCACTCTACTTCTTTTTCTTCTGGAAACGTCTGAACTGGTTCTGGATGGCGAGCGCTGCCTTCTCCGTCTCCGGCGCCTCCAGGTCGATGTCGACCTCCTCCTCTTGCTCTTGAGGCTTCACTGCCGTCGCCTTCTCTGTAAATGGGCAAAGAAAAGGGTGTTTAATGCAAAGTGGGGTCTCTTCAAATGTGAAGAGTTAGGTTTGAGCAATGGTGGCTCAGTGGTAGGAGGATTTGCCTTTCAACTGTGGAAGGCTGTGGGTTAAATTCCTGGCTCTATGTGTCCTTCAGTAAGACACGTAACACCATGTTGCAGCGTGTGAATGGTTGTGAAAGATGTGCGAATGGGTGAAGAACTATAGTGTAAAGCAGCTCATCAAGACTAGAAAAGCTCCTATGTAAATACAGACCATAATACCAACTCTTCTTCTTCTTCTATTTTATTTGGTCGTAACGAGGAACAAAGACAGTTGGAGGAAATGTAGTGGAGTAAAAGTGAAAGTTGCTCGAAATATAAATAACAAAGTAAAATACAGATACGTGAATTTTGTACACGGAGAGGTAATTGAATTTTAACATAATTAGTGTCATTTTCATCTGAATCACATATTTAAAATGATAACTGTGAAATTTACGCAGATCCGTGAGAAACAAAGATGTTTTCTTCAGTCTGTCGGGACAATATTTGTTCTAAAACTGTAATTCCTCCTGTGATTTTGATAGAATTGCGATGAATTGTTCAGCCCTAGAACAGAGGCCTCAAACTCAAATGACCTCGGGGCCTCTCAGCATCATGTTTGGCCCCTAGGGGGCCAGTCACGTGGGAAAAAAAATCTTAAAATGATATCATGATACTCCATCACAATAAAAATAAAAAGTTGTTGTAAAATATGATAGATGTTGTCCAGAATTTCAATATAAAAGTGTCTATGTTCGTATGGAACAATATATAGTTTCATACGAAAGTGTATATAAAAGTGTATTTATGATTAAGAATTAATTTACTATTCAAAGACATACAAAATTATGACTTTACATTCGTACATAAAATTGATTGGTGGGCCACAAGTTTGAGTCCTCTGCTCTCGAAGTAAGCCAGAAAATGTATCGCCTCACCAGTTAAGACTCCTCCCAAGACAAATTGCACAGCAGCAACAGAAGCTCCAAACTATAAATTGACCAAATTAAGTAAAGGTGTTTGACAGAGCTGTAAAAGAACGATTTTGCAAATGTAGTGAATCTAAAGATGTCCCCAGTATTTGTCACCTCTGAGGAATGACCCAAGACTCCGTCACAAAAGCGACAAATAAAAAGTCGTTACGCTCGGAGGTTGAAGCCAAATGAAATTGTCGCTTTACAACATTTACTTCTCCGCATGTAAAATACTCTTTTAGCCCTAAAATCAATCTGTCAAGCAGGTTTACTGCTGCTACATTTTAACATTAATATTCAGCACCTGTGTGAAGTCGGTGTTAGTTCTGAGGCACAGGCATTTGTTTTGATCCCGCAGCTCGCATTAAATGTTGAGTTTCACCAGATTCCGTCACTTATGCCGATAATATTTATTTAATATTTAAAAAAGAGATTATTACAACAGTTCAATGTGTGTGATGTGTTATGTTTTTGGAATACTGTCAAAGCACGTTGAAACTCTGGGACGTCCGAGTTTCACTTAACATCAAAACATCCTATAGGATGGAAAAAGTGTCTTTTAAAGGTACAGTAGACAGTTTTTTTTGTCCATATTGATTAATAATTCCATATTAACGTATCAACAGTAATCTGGATCTGCACCTCAAATGGGCTTCGTTTATAGGCTTGGCACAATCTAATGTCATTGGAGACTTTGACCACAGAGTGAGAGAGAGAGAGGAAGAGATAGCGCCTCCTATTGGCTTTTTTACTTAGCAGCTGCTCATACGCGACCCTTTACAGGCAAGGTCATAATCTCAGCATTGCGCACGAAATGCTTATGCTGCAAACCCCCCCTGCAAAAAGAGCCAACAGCCAAACGATAAACGCAATAAAATGCTCGTCTACGTGGGCGGAGCCGTTCACATTTGTCCAGTCATCATTTGCTTATGTGGCGTGCGCTCAGGACAATCTGGAGACTCGCTAATGCTCCAGCTTTGAATGCTTGTTTGCAGATGACACAGAAAACCACAAATAAAACCACGTTTAAATAAAAAAGTACCAGACCTCAATCAGTTTATAACGGGAATTTAGCTTCCGACTCTTCCGAGGAGAGTATAAAAAGGAGCACTGTGAGTGGCCCGTGGCGATCCTCGTTTCAGCTGTAGATTGTCCCTTTTAAATGTCTGTTAGCTGCCAGGAGAACAGCCATGACAGCAGCTGAACTTCGCCCAGAGGCTAAAATGAAAAAGACTTCACATGTGATGGTTTTAAAAAAAACGCCTCCAAATTGAGAAAATAGTACAGCAAAATAGACAAAAAGAGACGCACTAAACATTTAAAGAGGGATAATGAGGGGACATGGAGAAGGGAAGTGGAGGGTGTTCATCATTATGACAGGACGGACATCCCATAATTCCTCCTCATTGAATGATTTAAGCGTTGGACGGTGGCGCACTGATGGATGGGCAAATCTGCAGTGCCGTAATTGGTTATTGATGAGCAACGTTGCACAAAAGTTTGAGCCACAGCCGACTTTTCTTGGCCGACACAACGATGATTCCTGCCAAAAAAAACGCTGCCTTTTCTCTGCTGCTGAGCTCATGGAAAAACCTGCGCTCTGACCTCTGGCAGGTTTGCCGTATCAGGGATGTTCAAAGACAGCCGGAGATAAAGAGAAGAGGCAGACGGATGCTTTTTTACCACCTGGCACTTTTGGATTTGGTGATAAATAAACTTCGGTGACAACTTGGCATCCTTTACCTCTTATTTTGTGTGATTTAAAGCAAAAATGTCACTAAAGTAATTTGTCCCCTTGTGATTGGTAGAAGAAACGAGGACAAACGCACCCGGAGAAACTGTCCGAGTAAAACTTTCCGTGTAATAAAATAGAAAAGAAAATATGACTCTGGTTTTAAATCATAAAACCACTTTAGTCGAGTCTCAAAAGATGCCAAATTTTGCAGGGAAAGCTGCGTTTCCATCATGGTACGGTACAGTACAGTACGGTTTGGAACAGTAAAGCCCTAGGTTTAGACTGAGAACAGTACCTTTTCTGGGTAGGCGGGGTGTGCACTGTGCCCGATGTCAGCAAGATGCGTGACCAGTGCACCAACAACAAACAACAACATTAAACGCGACACAATGGAGGACATCCAGCAGCTCGTATGAGAATAGACTGCGGACGTTGAAGAAAAAAAAATGGTTGTGGGTCTAGCTCCACCCCCAAAAAAAGGAACGTTTTGGGGGCAGTTATTTTGGTACTAATGGAAACTCAAAAAAGTATGCACTGTACCATTGGTGGTGATGTTTTTGAAGGCCATTCCATCCATCAGAGCTAGAAAAATATAGAATGCTTGAAGATGCTGTCATCTTCAGATTACAGAAGTCTAAATATAGACCGAGTTCATTGTGAGACCACTTATCTCTTTGCCTAAGATCAAAGAGAACCAAGAAGAACCTGAGAATTTTCTTTCAATCTCCTTTAGAAACGTGCAAAAGTGCAGGAAACATGAGTAACCGACTCAAAAAAAACATATCTCATAGTACTCTACTCGTTTGGAAAAAGACGTACCTTTGTTGTCGGCCGCAGTCGTCTGGCTGCTGTTGGCAGAGTTGGTGGATGTTAGCTGTGGAAAGAAAGAAAAGACACCCGTTAAAGAAATATATGACCTTCTGAAGAAGCTGCTGGTTGTGAAATGCGAGCTTTATGTCAAATGGATGTATTCTTTGGGTCTGGAAGTACCCAAAGCCTGTATTTTCCTGACTCCCCATCAGGGGGCGACTCCATTTGTTTGCTTGTAAGTCTATGACAACACAAGTTTACTTCACACACATGGCGACAGTTTGCACGTCAGAGAGCGCAACAATGCTTTGGTTGATGGTGAAAATAAATGCCCGTTACTTCTGTTTAAAATACGCCAAATTGCGGCCCAGCGCTCCCCAAAATGTACAAAGTGGTCCCGCAGTGCGATGGACGGGATGCCAAAAGATCCACGTCCACTGTGAACACAGCATTAAAGACATCAGTATTGCTGCTGTGGTTCACTCACCCTCAAATAATCTGCCTTAATCTATTCAGAAATGAACTGCAGTGTATTGTTCAATGAGTCCAGGAGATCCACACACACACACACACACAGAAAGTACTTTATGTATTATGCATTATGGCTGTGCAGTCAATCAACTCCCTGATTGCCAAATTACAGTGTTTTCAAG
>NC_058023.1:5424150-5432766 GCF_019176455.1 Solea senegalensis
ATTGACAATCCCTCTCACCATCGACCTCTCTCATCAGCAATCCCAATTCCTCACTAATGGGACGGCTTCCATTTAATGGTCTTACATTCCACCCCCACAAAATCCACTTGTATATTTCAGATCAAACCCAATACAATAACCTCTTCAATGGTGTTCGGCAGCGCCCCCTAGAGGAGGTATTGCGTGAAACGTTCAGTGACGGTAGTGACGAAGATAACGTTTTGGACGGACGGACGTTAAATCAGGTGTAAATGGGCCTTGAGTTTTTTTTCTGTTCTTTATCAACAGCAAAAAAAAAATCATGTCATATTCATACGTTTTTGGTAAAACTGACCAATTAATAGAGTAGAAATAGCCACTGATTCATAGTTTTGTGTGACTCTGGACTCGTCGCCATGATCACGTTCGGCTCAGATGAAAATGTGGACGACTCACCTTTCGACTGCGAGCAGAAAACCAGCGGGAGCAGCAGGAGAATGATCATCAAACTCCCGATGATCAGCCCACTCATCAGTGGGAGAAGAAGAAGACTGGGAGAGCTGTCCTCTGCAGTCACAATACAATACAGTAACAGGGACAAGGTCAATCATCTGTTTTTAACACTTTCCACAGGGGTGTGCGTGTGTGTGTGGGGGGGTTTTCTCAGGGTTCTCTGGTTTCCTCCCACAGTTTAAGGACATTCAGATTTGGGAATTAGGCAAATTGGACACTCTAAATTGAGTGTCCAATTTGTCCAGTTGTGTGAGATTGGCACCAGCGCTCCCCGTGACCCTCATGTGGAGGATAAAGCGGTAGAACATGGATGATGGAAGGTCCAGTGTGTAAGAACTAGTGACATCTAATGGTGAGACTGCAGATTGCGACGGAGGCCTCCTTGGGCTGATTGCGTGCCATCAGCTACCAGTCGTCAGTTTTGTCAACATTTAGAGGGGAGATGATAGATGATAAAGTGCAGCACATATGAGTGGACACCAGTGTGAGTGACAGCGCGTATCGTCCAATAGGAGAGTGGTTGCGGTTGTGGAGGCCTCAAAATGGAAGATCAGATTCCTATGGGTCACGAGTGGTGGGATTCACTCCCCGTCCAAATGTGACACAAAACGGCGGCTTCTGTTTTCTTTCCGTGAGTGACGACACGTTTCTACAACCATACTGTATTTATGGGTACCATGTTCAATTTCTGCCAGTAAATCCACCTAAATGTTACACACTGGACCTTTAAACATAGAATTATAGAATTAAAAGTAATTTCCTCTACACACACCTATCATGTTGTCGTTGCCATTACACTTCACCGTTATCAAGGCAGATTGTTCACTGATAAAATTAAATACGGTGCAGGTGAATGTGGTTTCGGCCTCCTGTGGCCGGATGGTGAACTGCAGCCTGGAGCCGCTGAGGGTCTGGTTCTTCACAGTCCAGTTGTAGGTGACTTCACCGCCAGACGGCGAGTTGCAATCCAGCAAAACTGTGCAGGACTCAGATGAGGCGTTCCACGTGGAGGCGACAGTCAGGACGGGCGGAGTTAGGGACGCTAATGAGTTACAGAGCAAAAGACAGCAACGACGTGTCAATTTCATTCGGACGCTTTAATTCTGTGAATAATGTGACAAATGTAACAGAACCTCAACATTTCAGTTTGGACACATCTGTGCTTTGGGAATAAAGAAAAAGCACATACTCCCATCAGATCAACAATTTCAAAGCAAAGAGTAAACTTTCATAGGATTTACATGTTTCAAATATACGTTAATCTTTCTTATGCATTTTACTCATGAATAACTTTATGTACATTATTCTGTCGAATCTAAATCTACTATTAACTTCTGGAGTCATGTCATTCAGGCAAAAACTTTTAAATTCTATTAACCGTATTAAAAAGTTTGAAGAAGAGGATTCTCACCGTGAACGTGCAGAGTGATGGTGACGTTGTTTACTTCGGAGTAAAAACGGTAAACGCCAGAATCTTGAAGAGTCAGACGTCTCACTGTTAGACTCAAGTTTGCAGGGTTCAGACTCGCTCTGCCTTTGAACTGATAACGTTCAAATCCTTTTCGATCTTCATGCAACTCTGCAACTATCTCATCTTGATACGTCCAAAGAGCATTGGTGACGCCTTCAGGTGGTAAACACGAGGAAAACTCCACGGTGTCTCCCACTCGTTTATGGACGACACTCGGACACTCGAACGCCGCCGTATCTGAAACACAAATGAGGACAAGAAGACACTTTGGGCTCTTGTTTGGCTCTTTATGTCACTGTTATACAGCCTTTTCCTGACTGGAAACTGGAATTTGCCCATCGTTCACTGCCCTGAACCAAAGTCCAGAGAGAAAATGAGCTTTTTTTTGGCTCACTTGGGTCGACCAACAACTCCTGTGCGCTGTGATGCAAAATTGGCAAATTTTCTCTGTGGAGTTTGGTGCATGGAGAGAATGATTGACACCTCAGTTTCATGCCAAATAATAAAAAAAAAAGAACAAACTGAAAGATACTTACATTTTCAGACGTTTTGATGCATGATATCTCAGTGTGACTAAACAGGAAACTCTCAATCTGAGATACCTCTCAAAATATTGGTGTAAACTGCAGGGTTTTTTTTATCAGTGACAAAACAGCATCCGATGTTACATTTCAATGAAATTAAACTTTTACTTAACAGTACAAGCTTGATTGACACACACAACTCAGCTAATCTCATCAATATTGAGAATAACAAACGTACCATGGAAGAAGGAACAAGAAATCAACAGCAGCAGCAGCAGCATAGACGTGCAGGCAAAGAGACTTAAACAGCGAGGGCGAGCCATCAGTCATGTTTGAAGGGGAGACGTCGGGTGTCCTCTTCTTGTTTATCATCTTCTTGTCATTTATTAATCTCTGCTTACGATTGAGAAATCGTTTCTGAGAAATGCCAGCGAATAATCTTGCGTTTCCTGTTTCACACGTCACAGAGTGAAGATTAAATGACATGCCCCGCTCTACGCCGCCTGTGGCAGACGTGAACTCTACGAGCACAAACAACGCACTGGCAAATGACAAAGGAACTGGGGACAGGTGCGAGTGATTACTTAAGGATCACCAGGTGAAGTGCATGAGGGAATTTAGGGGAGATGTGTCAAAACAACTGAAGGAACCACGCGACAGGAAGACATGGCATTTACCAAAATAAAAGAGGAAGTGAAGATCAAACCCACACCAAAAGTGACATGAACTTAATGTGACTTAAAACCTAAACTAACACAGTAACTAAACTAAGCAAACAAAAGCACTCACAGACTTGACGCTTCGTGACAAGCAGGTTCGGGGGCAGACACACAAGGTATAGAAATACGTGATATAAAATATAAAACAGCGGGAGAAAATTAGAAATACTATAGCACTACTGTTCAAACAATGGCACCAGGATATACGGGTATGCACAATCGCGGGGGGAAGGAAGTGATTTCAAAATAAAACCGAAGAAGCTATATTCTTATGTCCTGTTTTATTACAAATATCATTTACAAATGAAGCCGCACCAAAGCAGTTAAAGCATAAACAAAGTTTTTTTTGTTTTTTTTAAAGTTACGCTGTACAAAACAAATTAATGTGTCAGATTCTCTGTAAAAACAAAACAAAACACGGTGACAAACTTAAACCACTGTGGCAGTGGGGCTTGGTTAGAGCGACGGCTGCTGGAGGAAAGGAAGGAGTGGCTCAGCCGGTGATCAGACAGCTGGACAGAATCAGGTAATTAGTCAGCTATATAAGCATGTTTGTAACCTGGTTCTGGTCTCTTGCAGTAGGCTGGGTCCGCACACGGAGACACAGAGAGAGAGAGAGAGAGAGAGAGACAGAGACTGAGAGACACAGAGAGTCTGACCAGCGCAGCGCAGGAGAGCGCTGACACACCAGCCACAGCTGACTGCTTATGTTTTGTTTGATTGATTATTTTCAGTTACAATAAACCAATATATTTGCTCCCTCAACGCCGCCTCCTCGTCCTTCCCGAACCCCAGTGAGTGGGAAAGGCTCACAGTGGCGCCTGAATAGGGACACATGGAAGGACAATCTCCGCTGTCGCTGGCCCTTCAGCACCTCGCTGCGATGCAGGAGAGCACCACCACGCTGCAGCAGCAGCAGTCCCAGCTCCTCGCGGACATGGCGGCGTCACAGCGGGACGATCGTGCTCTCCTGCGGGAGCTGCTGCAACGCCCGGCTGCCCACGGCGCCGACCCGGAGCCCGGTCGAGGACGGTCTCCGCCCGTCGCCCTGCAGCGGATGACCGCGGAAGATGACCCGGAGGCATACCTGGACATCTTCGAGGGCACGGCGGAGGCGTGTGGGTGGCCGGAGGAGGAGAGAGCGCTTCGGCTTCTTCCCCTGCTCACTGGCGTGGCGCAGCTGGCCGCGCACAGCCTGCCGGCGGCGGCGCGTCACGACTACACACAGCTGAGGAGAGTCATCCTGGACCGGCTGGGCAGTACGTCGGAGGGACACCGGCGGCGGTTCAGGGGGCTCTCCTTTGAAGAAGCCGGGCGCCCCTTTGCATACGCGCAGCAGCTCCTGGACGCAGCGAGGCGCTGGCTCCAGCCGGGGACCCACTCTGCTGAGGACGTCGTTGGACAGGTGGCACTGGAGCAGTTCATCGCTGGGTTACCATCGTCCACAGCCAATTGGGTCCAGTGCCACCGCCCGGCCAACATCGAGGCAGCGATCGTCCTCGCGGAGGACCATCTCTCTCTTCCCCGGCGGAGCATGAGGGAGGAGACCAGGCCAGCGACGATCCCTGCCAGCCGTCCCACTCCAGCCCCGAGGAGGAGGTTCCCAGCGGCATCGGCTCCTACACCACACCCACGCACACACACACACACACACACACAGCCGGAGCATGCATCGCTCCGGTCGTCTAATTACCCTCTGCCGTCTTTCCCTCAGGGCCCAGCCTACGTGTCTGATCACCTGGCACCCCGGGGGGCTCCTCAGACGCCAGGGCAGGTGTGCTGGCGGTGTGGGCAGCCCGGCCACATCAGAGCGGAGTGCCCGCTCATGGAAGTGGGGCAAGTGGTTCGGGTTGCCGGGCCGCCGGCCCCCTCCCCCGGTTCGGAAGGGACGTACCGTATACCGGTATGTATACAAGGGGGTACACATCAAGCTCTGCTGGATTCTGGTTGTGAACAGACCATGATCCATCAGCGCTTGGTTCGACCGGGGGCATTGTTAGAGGCATCGTGGGTGAGGGTGAGGTGTGTGCATGGGGATATTCACGATTATCCGGTGGTGGCCCTGGAAATTTGTTTTAAAGGGAAAAAACATAGAGTAAAGGCTGGAGTTAGTACTCGCCTCACGCACCCTCTAATTTTGGGAACAAACTGGCCGGGGTTTACGAGCTTAGCAGGGGAAACCATGAGGGTGCGGTCACGTAAGTCAGGGAAATGTGAGTTATGTGCTGTCCTTAGTGGTGAGGCGGAGGTGCCGCATCCCGACGCTGCTGGGGGGGGGGCACAGATGGCGCCCATGGAAGATTTTCCCCTAGCACAGTCTCGGGATGAGACCCTCCGCCACGCCTTTGACCAAGTGATGAAAATTGATGGTTGTCCGGTTCACCCTAACACAGCACTCTCTCACCCCTACTTTGTTGTCGTTAAAGACCGTTTATACAGAGTGAGTCGTGACGCTCGAACAGGGGAAGAGCTCTCCCAGTTGTTAGTCCCAAAAAGCCGCCGAGAAACGATTTTCCAGGCGGCTCACCACAACCCCATGGCGGGTCACCTCGGATATGATAAGACACTGAACCGGATCATGGCCCGATTTTACTGGCCGGGCATTCGGGCGGATGTAAGTCGGTGGTGTGCATCCTGCCGCGAATGTCAATTAGTCAACCCTCCGGCCACCCCAAAAGCGCCCTTGCGCCCATTACCATTAATGGAGGTCCCTTTTGATAGGCTTGCCATGGACCTCATCGGGCCATTAGACCGGAGCGCACGGGGATATCGCTTTGTGTTAGTTCTAGTGGACTATGCAACACGATATCCCGAGGCAGTACCCTTGCGCAACATCTCAGCGAAGAGTGTTGCACAGGCACTGTTTCAGGTCATCTCCCGAGTTGGGATCCCGAAAGAGATCCTGACTGACCAGGGCACATCGTTTATGTCACGTACACTACGCGAGCTATACGAATTACTGGGCGTCCGCTCAATCCGGACTAGTGTGTACCATCCCCAGACCGATGGCCTGGTGGAGCGGTTTAACAAAACGCTAAAGAACATGATTCGTAAGTTCGTACACGAGGATAGTCGTAATTGGGATAAATGGTTGGACCCTCTGTTGTTTGCAGTGCGGGAGGTGCCCCAGGCCTCCACGGGTTTTTCGCCCTTTGAACTCCTGTTTGGCAGGAAACCTCGGGGTGTCTTGGACCTGGTTAAGGAAAACTGGGAGGCGGGTCCAAGCACCAGTAAAAATGAGGTACAGCACGTACTGGACCTGCGAGCAAAACTCCATTCACTGGGTCAGTTATCACGGCAGAATTTGCTCCAGGCCCAGGAACGTCAACAGCGGCTGTACAACAGAGGGGCTAAACTTAGACAGTTTTCACCGGGAGATAAAGTGCTTCTATTGCTGCCATCGTCTAGCTCCAAATTACTCGCCAAGTGGCAAGGGCCCTTTGTGGTCACACGACGAGTGGGGGATGTTGACTATGAGGTTGTGCGTTCTGACAGGGGTGGAGCAACACAGACTTACCACCTTAACCTCCTCAAAGCCTGGAGGGAGGTGGCGTCTGTATCTCTGGCCACCACGGTGATTGAGAGAGATGAGCTGGGACCGGAGGTGAATAAATTAAACAGGTCGGCGCCGGTCCCCGTTGACGATCATCTCTCGCCGGGCCAGAGAGCAGACGTGGCCTCGTTGCAGCGGCAGTTTGCCGACGTGTTCTCTCCCCTGCCGGGACGCACAAACCTCATACACCACCACATAGAAACTTCCCCGGGTGTGACAGTGCGTTCACGACCCTATCGCCTGCCGGAACATAAGAGGAAAACTGTTCAGGCAGAACTTCAGGCTATGTTAGAGATGGGAGTAATAGAAGAGTCCAACAGTGACTGGTGTTGCCCCATTGTTCTTGTTCGCAAGTCTGATGGGTCAATACGGTTCTGTGTGGACTACCGTAGAGTCAACGAGGTGTCCAAATTCGATGCCTATCCAATGCCCCGGGTCGACGAACTCCTGGATCGGCTGGGCACGGCTCGCTTTTTTACGACACTGGATTTGACCAAGGGCTACTGGCAGATTCCCTTGTCGCTAGAGTCCAGGGAAAAAACGGCCTTCTCCACTCCGTATGGTTTGTACCAATTTGTAACGCTTCCATTTGGGTTGTTCGGGGCCCCAGCCACGTTCCAGCGCCTCATGGACCGGGTGCTGCGGCCTCACTCTGCATATGCTGCGGCCTACTTGGATGATGTCATCATTCATAGTGAGACCTGGGAGCAGCATATGCAGCAGGTGGGAGCAGTGCTGGAGTCCCTGAGGAGGGCGGGGCTCACGGCCAATCCAGGGAAGTGTGCAGTTGGACGGAGGGAGGTACGGTATTTGGGGTACCACTTGGGGGGAGGGCAGGTGCGGCCACAGATACAAAAGACCGCAGCGGTGGCAGCCTGCCCAAGACCCAAGACCAAAAAAGAGGTTAGGAGGTTTCTGGGGCTGGCCGGTTACTATAGGAGGTTCATCCCGGCCTTCTCGGAGCTGACCAGCCCCCTAACCGACCTGACCCGAAAAGGTGCCTCAGATCCGGTCCAGTGGACGGAGCCGTGTCAGCTGGCGTTTGAGAGGGTTAAGCAAGCCCTCTGTGGGGAGCCACTTTTATACACACCTAACTTTTCTCTCCCTTTCATCCTGCAGACCGACGCCTCGAACAGCGGGCTGGGGGCCGTTTTGTCCCAGGAGGTGGAGGGCGTCGACCGCCCCGTACTGTACATTAGCCGGAAGCTAGCTCAGCGGGAGGTGAGCTACAGTACGGTGGAGAAAGAGTGCCTCGCCATACGGTGGGCGGTCGGTGCCCTCCGCTACTATCTCCTGGGGCGCCCATTCACCCTCTGGTCGGACCATGCCCCGCTCCAATGGCTCCACCGCATGAAAGATGCCAACGCGCGGATCACTCGCTGGTATCTGGCTTTACAGCCTTTCCGGTTCAAGGTGATCCATAGGCCGGGGAACCGCATGGCCGTGGCCGACTTTCTCTCCCGCTCTGCGGAGGGGGGGGGGAGTGGGCTAGCGGCCGGCGGGATCCCGGCCTAAGTCGGGCGGTGGGGGTATGTGGCAGGGGGGCTTGGTTAGAGCGACGGCTGCTGGAGGAAAGGAAGGAGTGGCTCAGCCGGTGATCAGACAGCTGGACAGAATCAGGTAATTAGTCAGCTATATAAGCATGTTTGTAACCTGGTTCTGGTCTCTTGCAGTAGGCTGGGTCCGCACACGGACACACAGAGGGAGAGAGAGAGAGAGAGAGAGACAGAGACTGAGAGACACAGAGACACAGAGAGTCTGACCAGCGCAGCGCAGGAGAGCGCTGACACACCAGCCACAGCTGACTGCTTATGTTTTGTTTGATTGATTATTTTCAGTTACAATAAACCAATATAT